>NC_060276.1:104947986-104957301 GCF_021613505.1 Equus quagga | reverse complement strand
ATTGTGGGTTACTAATTCATTCTCTCTCAGCTCCTAACTGCCCCCCCCCCACACACACCCTTCCCTGGGCTGGTTTGTGGTGTGAGGGCTGGGCCTCTGCAATCCACATTTCTGCTTTGTTGGCTGGAGCCCTATTAGGCTCTAGAGGGGGCTGTAGGGCTGGAGAGGAAGGAGGAGGGACCTGCTCCCTCCTGTCTGCTTCCTGTTAGGATTTCTCCATCAACACTTCTTCACTGTGGTGGCCATGCCAGCCTGGGACAGCAGCTGAAAGTAGTTTCCAGTTTTTCCAAGCTTTGTAGCACCAGCTTCATTACTCTCTCCTCAGAAATACCAGAACCAGCCATCCTCAGATATCTGGGCTTAACTCCATGGAGACTCTCCTCTGAGTTGCTAAGTTTTAAGAAGAAGTTTTAAGAATTCCAGCCTCTTCTTTTTGTTTCCTTTGCCCCGGAGTTTGATGCTGTTTCCTGTAGTTTCTCCTTCTCTGATTCCTTAGAGTTTTCCTTTTCCCTGATTAGTGTCTTAGTTAACAATGTGACACCTCGTTAACAATTCTTTACACCTAGGTACAGATTTTTACTGTTAAAATAACTGATGAAGTTTCTGCCACCTCACATGACTCTGACTGATAAACAATCCCAAGAGTACCCAGCCTTTACAATGAAAGGTTTTCAGAAACCCTCTGGACAGTCAGACAGCTACAAAAGCCCACTGAGCCCTCACATGTGAATTTGCCTTTTTCTCACCCAACACAACATTCTCAGCAATCCTTGAATGAGTAGGCAACATTTTGAGATTTAAAATATGTAAAATAACTTGTAGCATCTAGTGACAAACAAAAACTCAAAATTACGTATACAAATCTGGGACTTTATGCCAGCCAGTCTCTACTGGATACTTTTGTGCCCCAGGGTAGACAGAAGCCTTACAACCTGTCTACAATGCAAACATGACTGATGGGTACCAGGAGCCTCCTGGAGCTGTGGCTGTGCCCTACCTCCCACCGGCGTACCCATTCCCTATTCCTTGGCTTCATCTCCAGTACTGGTTTTGCTCCACCTTGGCTTGGGACCCAAAAATCCCTTGCCAGCTTTCCTGGAGATCTGGCGCCTGGTTTTTCCACTTGCTCAGGCTCTACCTCAATCTCAATCGACTCTCCTGGAAAAAAAAAATGGCAACCCAGAGATTCCTGATGCCCAGATCCCACCTACTGCCTGAATCCTCTGAATACAATGGAAGTCCAACTCTTAATATAAATTTACTGAAGCCTAAGACACTGATTCTACAGCTCAATCAATCCTTCTAGGGCCCTCAGGTCTCTGCTTATGCCCCCGTCCTTCCCTGCTCAAAGCTAGAGGCGCAGCAAGCCTGCCAACTAGGAACACACAGTTTACGACAATACACTCCCTTGCTAAGCTCACCTTTAAACCAAAGACTCATACTTGGAGCCACTGGGATCTGCAGTGTGTTGCCAAGGAAAAATCATCCACATATGATCCATATTGTTTAAAAATTGTTCTGGGGAACACGATGTGACTCTCTGGTAAGTTTTTAACAGAGTGGACAGCAGAAGGCTCTAGGCACTAGCAAACATTGAATGAGGAGACATTGCCCCAGAAATAAAGCCACTCCCAAGCACAACCTTGGTGATAACTGAGAAGCAATACTTACCTTACCCAAAAGATGTATCCTCCTCCTCATCCGACACTTCTCAGCTCCAAGAGACAGCCAATGCTATGATCATCTCTGCTTCCATCCTAGGTCCCCAGGGACCTTAAGGAAAGGGCTTAGAATTAACTTTAAGGTTTGCCTCAAATTTTTTTGTTTCCTTATAATCTGATACACCATGCCACCTATTTTGTCCATTTTTTTGGAACACAGCCTTGCCCACTCATTTATATATGGTCTATAGCTCCTTTTTCACTAAAAGGGCAGAGTAGTCTCAACAGAGACAAGGTGGCCCACAATGCCAAAAGTAATCACTATCTAGCCCTTACAGAAAAAGTTTGCTGACTCCTATTTATAATTAATTTGGGATATATATTAACTATGTGAGGTGACAGATGTGTTAACTAACTTGATTGTGGTAATCATTTCACTATATATATGTATATCAAGCGTCATATTGCATACCTTAATTATACACAATTTTGTCAATTATACCTCAATAAGGCTGGAAAAAGTAGGAATTGTTTAGTTTAGTTCACTAAAACTCTATTGCTATCTGTTTTAGGATCATGGTGAGGGAGAAATAAAGCCAAAGGCCTAGCAATAGCCAACCACATCTGAAGTCCTGAAAATTACTTAAATACTGTTAAGCACACTAACGTGTTATTTCATAAACTCTTCACAATCATAACATGTGTTATTTTATTTTTACAGATGGCTAAATATACTCAAAGAAGTAACTTGAACAAGTTTATACAGCCAATAATTGACAAAAGCAAGATAAAAATCTTAAGTTAATCCATTATACAGGTCTTCTCAAATCTTAACGTGCATAGAAATTATCTGATGGACCTTATTAAAATGCAGATCCTGATTCAGGAGACTGGAATGGAGCCCAAGATTCTTCCTTTTTAACAAGTTTCCAGGTGATGCTGTTGGTTTACAGACCATATTGAGTGGCAAAGCCATTATATCATACTGCACCATGCTGAAGTAATTTAATTGAACACATTCCATCTTTCTAGCTAGATCAAAGCCTGAGTGATAAAATCACTGACCAGAGTTGGAAGGACTAATTTAATAACAGCAGCAGTAAGAAGAACTGACATTTATTGACACATTACTATTTGTACTTGGTGTGAATTGTCTCATTTTACCCAAACAGCCACCCTAGGAGATAAATATAATTTTAACCCCATTTTGCAACAGAGGAAACTGAGGCACAGAGCAGTGAAGTAACTTACTCAATGTCATACAAACAGTAAGTAGAAGAGCTGAAAAACTCAAATTTCAATCTATATTATACCCTCTCTGCTCATGTTCACTACACTCTACTGCATCTTATTTCATGTATCTGGTTACGTAACAATGATGATTGCTGGCCCCATCTGTGAGTGAATGTCAGCCCCTCTCTTTCCCAGACACTCCTAACTGGATTCACCAAAAGCTGGCTCCTCCACGAGGCCTGATCATGGCATGAATTATATCAGTAACCTTGGTCCACCTTCCCATGGGGCTGGAGTAGGCCTTGCTGTCATTGACATAGTATCAAGTGTACCACATGGGCTCTGCCTCACATAGAGTCTCACTCCATGCTGAAACAGTCTACACAACATGTTTTCATCCTGCTTCCTTCTGCCCAAAACTCCAATGTTCCACTAGCAACAAAATCCCCCCCTGAACAATAGCCTTCTTGGGTGAGGTCCTGACACCTTACCAATTACTTTTTCCTGAGAGTTGGATAATCCCAAAGCCTCTCTGCCTGGCAAGTTGCCTGGAACCACAGTACCCTCTCATACCAGACATCTTGTACTGCCAGCTGTGTGAATTACAGCTACAGGATTAGAAGGTCTTTATCCACCATATAACTGGACCTGGTCTATGATAAACAGGCTTTTTGGACATTGCATACTAGAAAGGCTAGCTGTCTTTTGGGGTCATCCTCAACAGCCAAGCTAGTTTCCCTCACCTCTATTCCCCTTTCTTTCAGTTGCTTCCCCTCCCCGTTGGCCCATCCTTGAGGACCCCAGCCTGTCTGAGCTAGGATATGCAAGCCTCAAAAATTTCCAGGTTTTAACTCATGATTTCCATCCGCAAAATCTGTGTCATTCCAAGAAGAGAACATTCAGATCAAAGTCAGATGGTATAGGAAATACCACTTGATGTTCTCCCTGAATGATCTTTAAATAGCCAGACACATTAATTAATTTCTGCCATACTTCACTGGGGTTGCAATCTTTCTCAGCAAATTGAGACAGAGTCCATAATGAGAACAAAACTATATCAAACATCATTTCTGCAAAAATTGAAAAATCAAAAGTGATAATGTTTCTGAAGTAGTGGCTATGTTGAAAAGAGTAAACGCCATCAAGTGCATCTATTTTCCTGTCAAGTGCTATAATGAGACTGAGAAAAACAAGATGCCAAATTAATTCGCCCTTAAAGGCTGTTGCCTTTTCTTCCATCAATTTTCTACTCCTGTCATTTAGGAATATCAATAAACTCCCAAAGAGAAGCTTTGGCAGTTGTTAACATTGTCATTTGTGTTTCTCTTCCCCTACAGTGATTCTTACTAAAGACTTAAGTCACCTGCTATCTCTCTCAGTAGTAATGCACACTGTCAAGAATTGAGCATAAGCCCTTGCCCCAAATCCTTAGTTTGAATGCTTTTATCAACTACAAGCAGTTCTGAAGCCCCTGAGGAAGGCAATAAAAACTTCTGTCACACCAGATTGCCTTTTTTATCCCAGATTATCACAACTGAATATGTTTATTGGAAATGGTTTCTTTTTCTTGCCTTCCCCATGTTTCCCCAGCCTATTGTTAATTGCCCTTGTGTGTAGTCAAGAAATCTGTTTGAGTTTCTTCATGGAGCTCAGGAGTTAGCTGTGTGACCTTGGAAAAATAAATTCTCTGTGCACCAGTTTTCTCACTTATAAACTGTTTTGCTTTTCCAGGGGAAAATTAGATGATGAAATTAAGTAACATATAAGAAGAGGACAAAGTGCTTAGAAACCAGAGATTCATATAGTTCCATATATTATTTATTTTAACAATTTATTGAGATATAATTCACACATCAGGCAATTCATGCATTTAAAGTGAACAATTCAATGGGTTTTAGTATATTCACAGAGTTTTGAAACAATCACCACAATTTAATTTTAGAACATTTCATCACCCATAAAGAAATTCTCTAGCAGTCACTACCCATTACCCCTCCCACTTCACTCCCATGTCCACCTCACCTCCCACACCATCCTCAGCCCTAGGAAACCACTAATCTATTTTCTTTCTATATATTTGCTTATTCTGGACATTTTATATACATGGAATAATAAAATAAGTGGTCTTTTGTGACTGGATTCTTTCACTTCACATAATGATTTCACTGTAGCATTTACCAATACCTCATTACTTTTTATTGATGAATAGTATTCCATTGTATGACTATAACATATTTTGTTTGTCCATTCATCAGTTGATGGATATTTGGGTTATCTGCACTTTTTAACTACTATGAATAATGCTGCTATTTACATCTATGTACAAGGTTTTGTATGAACATGTTTTTGTTTCTCTTGGTAGATAACTAAGAGCAGAATTGCTGGGTCATATAGCAACTTTATTTACTTATTTATTTTCATGGTAACTTTATGTTTAACATTTTGAAAAGCTGCCAAAATATTTTCCAAAGTGACTGCACTATTTTACATTCCTACTGACAATATATGAGGGTTCAAATTTCTCCTTCCCATTCTCACCAACACTTGTTATTGTCCCTCTTTTTTATTATAGCCAACCTAGTTGGTGTGAAGTGGTATCTCATTGTGGACTTGATTTCCATTACCCTGAGGATAAATAATTTTGAGCATGTTTTCATGTGTATATTTCCTGTGGGTTATTTGAAAATTTTTTAGAATTCCATTTTAATTTACCTGTAGTCCTTTTAAATGTATGTATTTGTATGGCTTTTTAGTGGTTGCTCCATGTATTGCATTATATATCTATAACTTATCACAGTCTACTGGTATCTTTATTTTACAGTTTGACGAAGCATAGAAACCTTACCTCCTTTTATATCCTTTTATCCTCCACAATTATAATAGTTTCAACTACTTCCTCTACACACATTTAAAACCATATCAGCCATTGTTATGATTTTGCTTCAATAGTCAAACATAATTTAGACAACTCAAGAAAAGAAAGATACTTTATTATACTTACCCATATTCTTGCTTGTTGCTTTCTTTCCTCCTTCCTGATATTCCAAAGTTCCTTCTTTTACCATTCCCTTTTCCATTTAGAGAATGTGCTTTAGCCATTATTTTAGGATAGGTCCACTGGCAAGAAATTCTCTTAGTTTTCCTTCATTTGAGAATAACTTGATCTTATATTCATTTCTGAAGGTCTTTTCTCTGGATATGGAACTTTGGATTAATCATTCTTTTCTTTCACCATTTGAAAAATATTACGATACTTCCTTGTGGCATCCATGGTTTGTCATGATGAATCTGCTACCATTTGAACTGGTGCTGCCTTATAGGTAATGTGTCATTTCTCCTATCTGTTTTGAAGAGTTTTGCATTGACTGTAGATTACAGAAGTTTGATTATGGTACATCTTGGCATAGAT
Organism: Equus quagga; assembly: GCF_021613505.1. Lineage (NCBI taxonomy): Eukaryota > Metazoa > Chordata > Mammalia > Perissodactyla > Equidae > Equus > Equus quagga. The sequence continues at coordinate 104,950,998 of NC_060276.1, read as the reverse complement.
TTTCTTGTGTTTATTGTGTTTGGGGTTTACTAATTTTCTTGAATCTGTAGGTTTATATGTTGGATGAAACCGAAAATTTGTCAGTCTTTATCCTGTTGAGTATTTGTTCATGCCCATATTCTTTCTCCTCTTCTGGAACTCCAATGACATGAATATTAGAACTTTTATTGTTATCAACAGGTCCCTGAGGATCTGTTAATTTTTTTTCAGTCTGTTTTCTGTTAAGCTTGGATAATTTCTAATCTTCTATCTTCAAGTTCACTGTTTCCATTCTTCTCTCATCTCCAGTTTTTATTGAGCAGGGAGTTTAAATTTTTCAGTTCTAAAACTTTGATTTGTTTCCCTTTTCTATCTTCTACTTCCAGCTAAGACTTTTTACTTACTTGTTACAAGTATGTTCATAATTGCTCATTGAAGCTTTTTTCTGAGGGTTGCCTTTAAACATTTTCCAGATAATTCTAATGTCTGTTTCTTCTCAACGGGCGCATCTATTAATGTTTTTTTTCCTCATTTAAGGTGAAATTTGCCGGGTACTTGATATGATGAGTGATATTAACTTCTACCTTGGATGCTTTACAATTAGGAGACTTTGATATTATTTAAATCTTCTGTTTTAGCAGGCATCCACTGACAACATGTTGCTGCAGGAAGTCAGGCCCAGCCTCATCACTGCCAGGCAGGTGTGGAAGCTCAGGCTCCCCATTCAGACTTCATATACACTGGAGAAAGCAAGGTATGTCTCACTACTGCTAGGTGAGGGTGAAAATCCAGGCTCCCCATGTGGTTTCCACTGACATGATGGTGGTAGTGATGTGGACAGGGCATCTCACTACTTCTAGGCAGTGCTGAAAATATAGTCTTGGAGACTGGTCTCCTCAGACACTCCCCATTGAGGAGAAGTAGGGGTATCTCATTACCAAAGGATGAAGATGGAAATCTAGGCTCCACGCTTGTCCTTTGCTGATGGAGCCAGGGGAGGTGCACTATGTTTTCATTTTTGTTTTTGTTTTTTCCGTAATGTGTGAACAGGCAGTTATAAGCAAAAATATTTCTTTCTTGCTAGGCTGCTCCTGTCTTGCTCCTTTGACTTAAAAGAACAAGGTTTTCTTTTACTTTTTTTTTTCCTTTTTTGCTGTGCCTGTGGGTGTTTCTCGGTTGCGGGCTTCTACAGCACCCAATCCAGGATATAAGAGAGGCAAAAAGAAAACCCAGGGAACTCACCATTTTGTCATCCTTCAAATTTTAAAGTCCTTAGCAGGTCTGCCTTCTCTCTCTAGATTTCAGATTCTTCTTCTATGATTATATATAAAATAAAATAAGTAAGAAGAATAGGGAAAAATGTCCTTACACCATCTTGTCCAGAATCAGAAGTCTCCCCTTTCACTTTTTTTTTAATGTGGCCACGAGAAAGTTTCAAATAGCATCTGTGACACACATTATGTTTCCATTGGACAGAGCTGCTGTAGATCTTAACTTTCTCACTTGCAAATGAGAGGGTTAGAAGACATGCACTCCCGAGTCGGTCCTTTCCACCTCTAAAATCCCACGATTCTAAGGATTGTTGTTTGGCTTCTGCATATAACGCAAATAATGTAGATAACACCGTCCTTCTTTCCCCTTACCTACACCATAGCTCTCAGAAGGGAAGGACAGTCATGGGCTGCATAATAACGTCTTGGTCAATGATGGACCACATATACAATGGTGGTCCCATAAGATTACAATGGAGCTGAAATATTTCTATTGCCTAGTGATGTCGTAGCCAATGTAAAGACGTAGGGCAACACATTACTCACGTGTTTGTGGGATGCTGGTGTAAACAAATCTACTGCGCTGCCAGTCACATAAAAGTATAGCACATCCAATTATGTTCAGTACAGAATACTTGACAATGATAAGGAACAACTATGTTACTGGCTTATGGATTTATTATACTATACTTTTTATCGTTATTTTGGAGTGTACTCTTTCTAGTTATAAAAAAGCACTATGCCATGTTACAATGGCTGCAGCATTTTACATCTCGTGTTTACTGCATCGCTTAATTGCATGATTTTCTCTTGTGCTTGTTTTAAGCACGGTCTATGATGTTCACACAATGACAAAATCATCTAACACTACACTTCTGAGAACACAGCCCTGCTGTTAAGTGACACATTACTGTACTCCTGCAAAGCCCTTCGAATGCCTCAAAATACAACCAAGGAATAATTAAACGTTATTATTATTTTAACAATAAATGCCAATATGTGAAAATTTCCATAGGAAATTGTTGCTAAGAATTTCTCCACAGGAGCCTATTGCAGGTGCTAAGCAGCTTACAAGTTTTTTACTCTTTGTGCCAAAAGCAGAAGTAATTACCTTAACAGTCTCACTTCTTCATATACCTAAATAATGCATCCCCCCACTCTGTGGAGAATACAATAAATTTGATGGAGAAAGGTTTAATGGGTGGCTAAAAATAGGACTGTAATCTCCTTGAAAGAAATCCCAGTACTCCCTCTCCCTACTTTTAGAAAGACTCTCCTTTTCTGAAACTGTTAATGAGTGGTTCTTGTTTCCTTGTGTCTCTCCCTCATCCTATCCTCCCACATATTGTACAAGACTATTAAGGTCTGATGAACATAAACCTTAGGGAGACTTGACAGTGGCCCATAAGTATAGAAGAATACAAGGAGATTAAAACCTGTTCTGTGTAATTTCAGAAGTCAGAGGAAGTATCTAAGGAAGCAAGAGGTGGCACATTTTAGCTGCACACCATCTTTGTAACCATTAAACTGCCTCATAAGGGAACGGATATGCCTGAAACGAAGGGAGCTCCTTGCCTCTGGGACTCTTTACCTAGAGGCTAGAAGTCCACCCGCCCAGATTGCTGCTAGGGTGTCTTCTACATTGCACCCGATAAACGACTTCTACATAGTCCTCCAGTGCAAAGACATCTGAAGCTATGAAACCACCGGGAAGAAAAAAAAATTATGAGGCACTGAGAAAAGTAGGAAACTATTGAAAACA
>NC_060276.1:104938292-104947886 GCF_021613505.1 Equus quagga | reverse complement strand
TTAGGGGCAATGCTATATTCGTTAGAGAAAAGTGTAACGATTAAGCCGCTTGAGATACAGAGTGAGGTTCCTCAATCATGGTCAAGTACTAAGAACAACAAAAATTATCACTCAATGTCTAAGGGTAAGAAAAGGAGAGACGTGTACCTTTCCTCTTACAGAAAAGGCTGAAAAGAAAGAGTCACTTTGTGGGGAAAGGTAAGTAGAGATGGAACAGTGTTCCTCAAGCAGGGGCTGTTTTGCCCCTCCCTTCCAGAAGACGATTAACAATATGTGGAGACAGTAGTGGTTGTTTCTTCTCCTGTGGACAGGGGACAGGCAAGGTGCTACTGGCACCTAGTGGGTAGAGGCCAGAGATGGTGCTAAATACCCTACGATCTACAGGACAGCCTCCAGAGCAAAGAATTATTTGACCCAAAACATCAATAGTGCTGAGATGGAGAATCTGAGAGAACAAAACAAAACTAATCCAACTACACAGTTACCATGAAAGGACATCAGAGGAAAAAGTAGAGGATTTCTAAATTATATCTGGTGGGTTGTGCAGAATAAAACTCTCCAACCTTCCTATCCTTGGTATAGTCTGCATCAGGGGTTCTCCACCAGGGCCAGTTTTGCCAGTGTCTGGAGACAGATTTGGTTGTCACAACTCGGAGGAGGGGTTTTGCCATCTCCTGGGAAGAGAGGCTAGTAGTTCTGCTAAATAACTCACCATGCACGGGACAACTACCAAAGAATTTTGGGGCACAAATGTCAGTAGTGCCATAGTTGAGCAACCTTACAATACATTAAGAAAAACTTCCCCAGCCCCAAACACTAATGCAGAGAAACCAGGAAGGGAGTTTGGCGAGGAAAACAGAGGATACTTATTTCTTCTACACCCTTCAGCATAAAACCCTCCACACAGAATTTCCTGTCTTTAGTATAATCTATATCCATGACTCTCACTCAGAGTTAATTTTGCCGCCTAGGAGACATTTGGCAGTGTCAGGAGACATCTGTGGTTGTCCCACCAAGGCAGCACAATGGCTCCCGGCATCTAGTAATAGAAGTCAGGGATAAAGATTCTATAATTCACAAATCAGTAGTACCCTACCACGACAGATTTTTCAGCCCAAAATATCTATAGTATTGAGGTCAAGAAACTATGGTTTACATTGACCAACAAAGTTTTTGGAAGTGAATTGTTTTTTAGAAACTCAAAGAAATACTGAGTTCTGCATCCAAATTGGAACTGAGTGAAAGCAGAGCACTGAACATGCATTGACACAAAATATTACAGGTTAAGGATTCAGCTGATCTCAGATCTATTCCTATAAAATGCTTAGCGTCGTCATTCACATTCAGTAGGTACTCAATAAGTATTAGATCCCTTCCACTCTGCTCTCCCATCGCCCATGATATAATGCTTGTTCACAATTCTGGATGCTTTTACTCACACTGTTTCCCCGCTTTGGAACACCCTTTCTCCTCTCTGCTACGTCAAACCAGATTCATCATTCCAAGTTTAGCCAAAGTGTGACATCTTCCCTAAGATCCTATCTGCTCTCCTCCATTTCACATCTTCTCTAGCTCTTATCTGCTAATAATGTTGACATTTGTACTACACTAGTTTGCATTCCTGCAGAGATAATTTGCTGAAATTCAAATTAATTGAGTCATTGCACTATCAAATATGTAAATATATTATAAAAATACAACAGCTACAACAGTTTTTTTTTTTCCCAAAGATTGGTAACTGAGCTAACAACTGTTGCCATTCTTCTTTTTCCCCCCTTCTTCTTCTTCCCACAGCCCACCAGTACATGGTTGTATGTTCTAGTTTTGAGGGCTTCTTATTTTGCTCTGTGGGACTCGCCTCAGCATGGCTTCACGAGCAGTGCCATATCCAAGCCCAGGATCCGCACAGGCAGAACCCCCAGGTGCCAAAGCAGAGAGCCCGAATTTAACCACTCCACCACGGGCCAGCCACAGCTAAAACAGTTTATCCTGTATGCTTGACAAACCATGAGAGAACTGTCCAGAACTAAATCTGCATAAAAATCGAGAATGTAATAAAAGTGGAATTTTTAAATCCATGAAGAAAGGAAAGTCTATTCCAAAACAAATCTTAGAAATAAAAAAAAAATGCATAATACATACATATATATACATATGCACCAGGACAATCATCAACCATAAAACTCCTACTATTGAAAAAAATCCACAATAGATTCTTTCTTTTTATAAAAAATAAAAGAAATTGATGCTCAGATAGGAAAATAGTTTCTGATATCAAAGTGGAAAAAGATTTTAACCATACAAGCAGCCATAGAAAATTAAAGATAAACGTTAATAGGTTTAACAATGTAAAAATGGAATGTCCAAAATACGGTAAAGGCAAAGGAAACACCAGAAAAATAATTTAAAATACATAACACAATTATAGTTATTCATGTTTAATATACAGAGAGTTTCACAAAGAAAATATACCAGGTAAATCCAAAAATAGATATATGGGCAGAAATGTACAAGGCAATTAACCAATACAAAAGGGAACAATAAATGTGAAAAAGTGCTTAACTTCTTTATCATCAAAGGAATGAAAATTAATCCAATGGCATATTGTTTTCTCTAGACATTTGGGCTATGATTAGAAGGAAAACCTGAAAATACCTAATAGTAGTAAGGATGCATGGAAATAAACATTGATAATTATAATTTGGTAAAATTATATTTCTTGGACGGATAGTTGAGATGACATATACAATTTATATTTATTTTTTCTTGAGGCAGATTAGCCCTGAGCTAACTACTGCTAATCCTCCTCTTCTTGCTGAGGAAGACCAGCCCTGAGCTAACATCTGTGCCCATCTTCCTCTACTTTATACGTGGGATGCCTACCACAGCATGGCTTTTTGCCAAGCAGTGCCATGTCCACACCCAGGATCCAAACCAGCGAACCCCAGGCCGCCGAGAAGTGGAAAGTGGGAACTTAACTGCTGTGCCACTGGACTGGCCCTAAAATTTGTATATGTTTAATAGACTTTGTCCCGGTGATATCACCTCTAGACATTACTGTAAGGAGATAGTCATAGACACATACCAAAATGTGTATACAATGCTATTTATCATAGTGTTACTTAAAAAATTAAATTTGAGAAAAAAAGCCTAGATACAATGATAGAATACTAGTTAAATAAATTGCAGCATATTTATTCCTGATTTGGAATAGTAGAAATCATGTTCTTAAAGAATATTTAAGAGTATGAGGGAAAGTAATTTATAAAATCAATTCCTTTGTTTTCAGGAAATTACATTGGTCCATAAATCTAAATACAGAAAAAAACAGAGGAGATAGACACACATTGCCGATCACCATGGTTTTCTACATTATAGAATTATAGGTCGTTTAAATCTTTATTTTCTAAAAATTTCTTCAAATAATATCACTTTTGTTATAGTAAAAATAATGTTAAACAGGACTTTGAATAATTACTTAAATATATCTGCCGTAAAAACACTTTTACATGAAGCTTATTTAGTTCTAATTGTTACGATAATTAGATATTTACATATTAGCACTAAAAATATATTTTGAGCATTACACTTGTGTTTTTAAGACAAAGCTCTTTCTTGGCACTACATTCACATCACTCTAAACCATAAAGGAATTGATTTAGGGTAACTCAAATGCAACATTGATTTTTTTCTTATCTACTACTGTTCTAATTCATTATCATATCTCATTCATTATTGATATGTTATCTCTATAGATCAGTTTGCTAAGCTGAAGTTTAGGTAGTCCACGTAGAAAACTAAATAAATATTAATCACATTAGCTGCTTCAGAAAATATCTTAGAATACTGCATTGGATGCACCAGAAAAGGTAAACCTTAAGATTGTACAATGTATCACTCCAACTCCATGAATAAATGAATGGATAAAGAAGATACACCCACAGTGGAATATTACTCAGCCATAAAAAGAATGAGATCTTGCCAACAGGGATGAACCTTGAAGGTGTTATGCTAAGTGAAATAAGTTAAACAGAGAAAGATAAATGCCCTATGATTTCACTTATATGTGGAATCTAAAAGACAAAATAAACACAGACAAAACAAAACTAGACTCATAGATGCAGAGAACAGACTGGTGGCTGCCAGAGGGGAGGGGGGCTGGTGAAATGGGTGAAGGGGTTCAGGAGGTACAAACTTCCAGTTATGAAATAAATAAGTCATGGGAATGTAATGTACAGCATGGGGAATATAGTCAATATCGTATTAAGTTTGTAGTGTGACAGACAATAACTAGACTTAATGTGGTGATCTTTTCGTAATGTATATAAATGTTGAATCATTGTGTTGTACACTTGAAACTAATATAATATTGTATGTCAATTATACTTCAATTAGAAAACCTTGAAAAGAAGGTAGTTAAATGTGGACTAAACTATTGAGGGACTGATATTTCAAAGGAAAAATTGGCTGGTTCAAGGGAAAGGTTTTATGGAATTTTTCTTGCTAAGTATTTTCTTTGCTATCATATAGCACCTACATAAGCTTTTTGAGATATTCAAGTATGCCAGTTATTATGGTATGGCTAGGAGTTGAAAGGTTTATTTCTCAGGTTTATTGTGATATAATTGACATATAACATTGTGTAAGTTTAAGGTGTACAATATGTTTATTTGATACACTTATACATTGCAAAACTATTACCATTATAGCAATATCTAATACTTCCATCATGCCACATAATTACCATTTGTTTTTTGTGGTGAGAACATTTAAGATTTATTCTTTTAGAAACTTTCAATTATATAATACATTGATATTATCTATAACCACCATGCTATACATTAGATCTTCAGAACTTATTTATCTTACAACTGGAAGTTTGTACCCTTTGACCAACATCTCCCCATTTCTCCCACCCTGAAAGGTCTGTAGATGTCCTGCCAATCCAACTCTAAATCACAGAGGCTCATAACTCAACCATAATTTTGCATACAGAGAAGAAGAAATGGCCCAGACCACTGGTTTTACATGCTTAGATTGCCAGCGCAAATGATCTGCATCACTAGAGTAAAGGCCCATTGTTTCTTCAGAAAGCTAACTCTGTAGGCTTTCATGGCAAACCATGGTGACTCCTGAGCTCTCAGCCATGAGCTGGGGGAGAAATCCCAGACCTAAATGAAATGCTTGTGCTCGTGTGCAAAATCTAGCAGAAGCAAGGACACTACAAGTAGCTGGACTTCACAAGACAGCCAGAAGTCCTCCGTCCTATTACCTTACTTAGCAGCATCAGACTGAGTAAATGTGTGCACACAAAGCCCCACATTTAGAGTGATGACAAAACTTCTGAAATATGGAGTCTCTGACAAGTATACACATCCTAATCTAGCACCTGTGCCCTAACTTGTCTGACTCTGTTGTGTGCAAAGAAAGCATTCATTATTTTGCCAGCAATCCCACCATTTGACCACCTGTACTCCTTGGATACAAGGGCGAGGGATATGATCACTAAACAAATAACTATTGTGACAGTGGTGCTTAATCATGTTCCTGACAGTATTGGTAAGAGAAAGCTGCATCTATGAGGAGTGCTAGGGTCTCTTCTGGAACTTAGGTAATGAAAAGCTTTCTGGCTTTGAAGGCAAACAGATCTAGGTCCAGCACAAGCTCCATCATATTACTTCTCTTTCTTTTCTTAGAATAATGAAACATGCATAAAATTTTAAAAAATAATAGACATCCACACCTAAATTTAGCAAATGTTAATATATTGTCATATTTGTTAAGAAATTAAAAATTATAGAGTATGAAAATTCTCCTACCTTATTCTATTTACTTTCCTTGCACTCCAGAGATAACTACTCTCTTGAAGTTGGTGTGTATCCTTCCCATGTATATTTTACGTTTACTACTTATACATGTGCCCATTAACTATATATAGTATTTTTTATGCTTTAAATGTTACATAAATGGTGTCATGCCATATGAATTATTTTGAATGTTTTTCTCATTATATAGTGAAATTTTGCAAAGCTGATTTATTTAGATCTGGTTCATTCATTTAAATTGCTGAATAGCATGCCACTCTATGACTATGTGATAATTTATTCATTACTCTAGGGATAGACAGATAGGTTATTCGCATGCTTGTGGGTTTTATTTTTTCTACTACAAAAAATGCTATAGTGGATATTCCTATACATGTCTCTTTGTGCCTGTGAGTAGGAATCTCTCTAAGGCATATACAGGACTGATATTCAAATGAAGTACACCAACTTGACCATGCCAGTTATTTGCAGCATGTTTATTCTGATTGGTTGGTGCCTCTGACAGTAGTTATTAAATATTTTGAATATCATCCCTGGATACATACCTAGAAGAGCAATCTCTGGGTCATAAAGTATGCACAGCTTCTTGTTTACTAGATATTACCAAATAGCTCTTCAAAGTGGTTAAACCAATTTCCACTCCTGCTGGTAGTTTAATATGTGTATTTCTGGTCCCATATGATGGATAGTGTTCAACTTTCTAACTTTCACTGGTCTGATGAGTGTGAAATGGTATCTGGCTTTTTGTTTTCTTTTGTTGTTGTTGTTTTTATTTTATTGAACGCATAATAGTTTACAACACTGAGAAATTTCAGTTGTACATTATTATTTGTAGGTCACCATTATTATATGCCCCTTTACCCCTTATGCTCACACCCCAACCCCCTTCCCCTCAGCAACTACTAGTCTGTTCTCTTTGTCCAGGTATTTGTTTATCTTTCACATATGAGTGAAATCATATGGTATTTGTCTTTCTCTATCTGGCTTATTTCACTTAACATAATACCCTCAAGGTCCATCCACGTTGTTGCAAATGGGACAATTTTGTCTTTTTAGGGCTAAGTAGTATTCCATTGTATATATATATACACCACATGTTCTTTCTCCATTCATCAGTTGATGGGCACTTGGGTTGCTTCCACTTCTTGGCTATTGTGAATAATGCTGCGATGAACATAGGGGTGCATAAGTCTCTTTGGATTGTTGATTTCAAGTTCTTTAGATAAATACCCAGTAGTGAAATAACCAATTTGAAAAAATTAAAAATTTTTAATTTTTTGAGAAATCTCCATACTGTATTCCATAGTGGCTGCTGCAGTTTGCATTCCCACTAGCAGTGTATCAGGGTTCCCTTTTCTCCACATCCTCTCCAACATTTGTTGTTTTTGGTCTTGTTAATTATAGCCATTCTAACAGGTGTAAGGTGATAGCTCATTGCAGTTTTGATTTGTATTTCCCTGATGATTAGTGATGTTGAACATCTGTTCATGTGCCTGTTGGCCATCCGTATATCTTCTTTGGAAAAATGTTCGTATCCTCTGCCCATGTTTTGATCAGGTTGTTTGTTTTTTTTGTTTTGTAGTTGTACGAGTTCTTAACAGAGTTTGGAGATCAACTCCTTGTCAGATATATGATTTGCAAATATTTTCTCCCAGTTGGTGGGTTGTCTTTTCGTTTTGTTCCTGGTTTCCTATGCCTTGCAGAAGCTCTTTAGTCTGATGAAGTCCAATTTGTTTCTTTTTTCTTTTGTTTCCCTTGCCCGAGTAGACACGGTATTCAAAAAGATCGTTCTAACAGCAATGTTCAAGAGTAGACTGCCTAAATTTTCTTCTAGGAGTTTTATGGTTTCAGGTCTTACCTTCAAGTCTTTAATTCATTTTTACTTAATTTTTGTGTATGGTGTACAATAATGGTCTACGTTCATTCTTTTGCATGTGGCTGTCCAGTTTTCCCATCACCATTTATTGAAGACTTTCCTGTCTCCATTGTATATTCTTGGCTCCTTAGTAGAACATTAGATGTCCATAGATGTGTGGTTTTATTTCTGGGCTTTCAATTCTGTTCCATTGATCTGTGTGTCTGTTTTTGTACCAGTACTATGCTGGTTTGATTACTATAGCTTTGTAGTATGTTTTGAAGGCAGGAATTGTGATGCCTCCCCTCCAGCTTTCCCCTTTGTTTCTCAAGATTGCTTTGGCTTTCAGGGTCTTTTGTTGCCCCATATGAATTTTAGGATTCTTTGTTCTATTTCTGTGAAGAATGGCATTGGGATTCTGATTGGGAATCTGTAGATTGCTTTAGGTAGTATGGCCATTTTAACTATGTTTATTCTTCAAACCAAGTACATGGGATAGCTTTCCATTTCTTTATGTCATCATCGATTTCTTTCAATAATATCTTATTAGTTTTCAGTGTATAGGTCTTTCACCTCCTTGGGTAAATTTATTCCTAGATTTTTTATTCTTTTCGTTGTGATTGTAAATGGGATTGCATTCTTGAGTTCTCTTTCTGTTACTTTGTTAATAGAGTATAGAAATGTAGCTAATTTTTGTAAGTTCATTTTGTACCCTGCAACTTTGCCGTAGTTATTGATTACTTCTAATAGTTTTCCAATGAATTCTTCATGGATTTCTACATAGAAAATCATGTTGTCTGCAAACAGTGGGAGTTTCACTTCTTCCTTGCCAATTTGGATACCTTTTATTTCTTTTTCTTGCCTAATTGCTCTGGCCAAAACCACCAGTACTATGTTGAACAAGAGTGGTGAGACTGGGACCCTTGCCTTGTTCCTGATCTCAGAGGGATGGCTTTCAGTTTTTCCCCATTGAGTCTGATGTTCGCTGTGGGTTTGTCATATATTGCCTTTATCATGTTGAGGTAATTTCCTTCTATCTCCATTTTGTTAAGAGTTTTTATCATAAATGGCTGTTGGATCTTGTCAAACCCTTTCTCTGCACCTACTGAGATGATCATGTGGTTTTTATCCCTCAATTTGTTGATTTGGTGTATCATGTTTACTGATTTGCGGATGTTGAACGATCCCTGTGGCCCTGGTATAAATCCCACCTGATCATGGTGTATGATCCTTTTCACGTACTGCTGTATTCAGTTTGCCCATATTTTGTTGAGGATATTTGCACATATGTTCCTCAGCAGTATTGGCCTGCAGTTTTCCTTCTTTGTGTTGTCCTTGTCTGGCTTTGGGATCAGGGTGATGTTGGCCTCATAAAATGTGTTAGGAAGTGTTCCATCTTCTTCAATTTTGTGGAATAGTTTGAGAAGGATAGGTATTATATCTTCTTTGTATGTTTCATAGAATTCTCCAGAGAAGCCATCAGGTCCTGGGCTTTTATTTTGGAGGAGGTTTCTGATTACTGTTTCACTCTGTTTACTTGTAATTGGTCTATTCAGATTCTCTATTTCCTCTTGGTTCAGTTTTGGGAGACTGTATGAGTCTAAGAATTTATCCATTTCTTCTAGATTGTCCAATTTGTTGGCATATAGTTTTTCATAGTATTCTCTTAAAATGCTTTGCCTTTCTCTGGTATTTGTTATACTTTTTCCTCTTTCATTTCTAATTTTATTTATTTGAGCCTTCTCTTTTTTTTTTTGTGAGTCTGGCTAAGGGTTTATCAATTTCGTTTATCTTAAAGAATCAACTCTTAGTTTCATTGATCCTTTCTACTGGCTTTTTGTTTCAATTTCATTTATTTCTGCTCTAACTTTTATTATTTCCCTCCTTCTGCTGACTTTGGGCTTTGTTTGCTCT
>NC_060276.1:104873770-104921289 GCF_021613505.1 Equus quagga | reverse complement strand
GGTTTAGGTAGGGTTCTGGTCACCTGTTTCCACTGTCGCTCCTCTGTGGTGTTCTCGCTCCTGCCCTAGACGTGCGTGGATCCTCTGGGGGCGTCCGTTGGAAGAAAGCCGCTTGCGGGTACCAGGCTGCCCGTCGGGGTCGGAGAGCCCTCACCTATTTCCACATCCTCCCGGAGGAAAGTCCATCCGCCTTCCGATGTATAGTCGCGTGGGTGTCTCAGACGTCCTGAGATGCTGTCTGGATATCCTTTGTCAAGCGATAAGTGTCCAAATAATTGTAGACTCGAAGGGCGAGAGACAAAGAGGACTACTCACGGCGCCATCTTGGCTCTTCTCCTCTATGCTGTAATTGTCTTATGTATAACACTGAGAAACATTGAAAACCCATCAGGTAACATTATAATTTTTGTTTTCAACCATCAAACACATTTTAAACAACTCAACAGGAGAAGATTAGTCTACTATATTTACCATTTATGTTTCTTTTCATTCCTGATGTTCCAAGTTTCCTTCTGGTGTCATGTCCCTCCTTTCCGAACAACTTCTTTTAGAAATTATTTCACAGCAGGTCTGGTGGCAACAAGTTCTCCTAGTTTTTCTTTGAGATTGTCTTTATTTCACCTTTATTGCTGAAGAATTATTTTTGCTAGATATGGTATTCTGGGTTGAACAGTTCTTTTATCACTCTAAAAATTTGCTAATTCCTTCTGCCACTCATGGTTTCTGATGAGAAATTAGTTCTCAATTGAATCATTTTCCCCAATAAATAATGTAATGTTTTCTCTGGTTGCTTTCAAGATTCTTTCTTTGACTTTAGCTTTCAGCAGTTTGATTATGATGTATCTGGGTTTGGATTTCTTTGGCTTTAACTTTTTTTGGGTTTGTCGAATTTCTTTAAATCTGAATCTCTCATAGGTTCATGTCTTTCACCAAATCTGGGAAGTTTCTGGCCATTGTTTCCCCAAATGTTTTTCTGTATGTCACTCTTACTCCTCTCTCTGGGTTTCCAATGACACAAAGACGTCTTTATTATTATCTCACAGGTCCCCAAGGCTCTGTTCATTTTTTTCATCTTTGTTTACTCAACTGCTCAAATTGGATAACTTTTACTGATCTACCTACAAATTCACTGATTCTTTCCTCTCTCATCTTCATCCTGCTATTAAACTCTTCCAGTTATTTTATATTTCAATTCTAAAATTTCTATTTGCTCTTCTTTCTATTTTCTATTTCTTTGCTGGCACTTTTTATCTTTCAATTTTTTTCAAGAGTGTTCATCCCTACTTATTGAAGCTGTTTTATAACAGTTGCTTTAAAGTCTTTGTCAGAAAATTCTAACAACTGTATAATCTCAATGTTGGTGTCTGTTGATTCTATTTTCCCATGCAAGTAAGATTCTCCTGGTTCTTTGGATACTCAGTAATTTTGGATTATATCCTAGACATTTTGAATATCATGTTATGGGACTTGGGATCACGTTTAAATCATATGGAGAATTTTGATGTTATTTAGTGGGTATTTGACCCAGTTGGGTTCAAGCTACAAGTTCTGGCCAGCCTTCTAGGGGTTGTAGTTTCAATGTCAGTTCCAATTTCAAAGCCTTTTCAGTGCGGTTTAGATCTGCCCCTCATATGCACCACCCAGTGGCCAGTCTGGGACGTAGGGAGTAGTCTATCCTGTTGTTCCCTTCTCAAAGTCTATGGTATGCTGGATGGGTTAGATCCATGCTCGCAGAGCCATGGATGAGTTTGGGAGTTCATAAAGAGTATGAAGAGGTTGTTTTTTCAAATTCCTCCCTCCCTCTCTATGATCTTCCCAGGATTTTCTGGTTCTCTGAGGCTCCTCTTTGTGGTCCTTTAGCCAGAAAGCTGAGGCTTTACCTATCTTACTTTCCCACACATTTCCTGCCACCCTGTGGTGTGTTTAGGAACAAGTGACGGGAGTAAAGAGAAAGAAAAATTTCATTAGTAGTTTGCCCCACTTTGTTGGGATCTCAGCTTTTTCCATCAGAGAGAAAGATTCCCCACTCTCAATGTTTACTGTGTCCCTGTTGTTGTTACTGTCACGTCTACCTCAGCTGCTGCCATGAGATTGCTTGCGCTGAGGCATGAGGGAATGGACAAAAGAAAAGAAGTGAGAGGTTTCCTGACTCTGAGCATGGGAAGACCCCTCTTCTGCTTCTAGAGCTAAAAATAGAGTCCTTCTCCTAGAACTCTCCCTCTTCACCCCAAGCCTGATTCTGGGTTTTGGGCTGTATTGTCTCCATGCTGGTGGATATTCAAGGAAGAAAAAGTAGTAAACTAACTGCCAGCTCAGTGCTACTTTTAATTTTGATCTTCTTTCCCCCTTCAGCCTGCTACTAATTACATGTCAGAGCCCTCAAATAACTGCTCCATACATTCTGTTGGGATTTATAGCTGTATTTGGTGGGAGACACAGAGTTGAGCTGTTTACTCAAAAAACTCTCCAGACATTTTATAGTCTTTGGCTCTTTGTTTGGGATTTGATCTTCATGAACTAAACAAGAAAGACTGAGATCATGGATTTTGTCTTTTTCACTACTATATCTCCAGCTTGACATACAGTAGGTGTTTAATACACAGTTTGATGAATGATTGACTGAATAAATTATTAATTTGGATTATTAGTTTTTCAAATCCTAAAGCTACTGGTTTATTCTTAAGTAGCAATTAATAATTTTTCATCTTTCTTTAAGGAAACAGATGTCATATCTTATTGAGTCATATTTAATTCAGATGTATAGTTGTAGCTACACATGAAAAAACATTTTATATTTATTACAGAAATATTCAACTATAGTAAACTGTAACTCCATCTGCCCTAACTCCTACTGAAAAAAGTGATAATTTAAAATACAAAGTAATTTGTATTTAGAAGTGTAATAACCATAACATTTCAGCTAACGAGAAAAACAATCCCAGTAAACTCTAAAAAAAGAAATGATTTGAAGAGATAAAAATTCATTTGTCCCTTAGTAACAGATACTTTTCTGTATTCAGAAACATGTTCACATCATCACAAACTTAGAGACACACTTTGGCAGAAATCTGCCTGTTTTCGGGTTTAGACAGACATTCCAATTAGTTAGTAGCTGGATTTGGGCTCCCTATCATGTGACCTGTGTATGACAGCCATTTTGCGTTATGGCTCAAGTTTCTTCAGTCTTCAGCTGTAGCAAGGAAGGAGGAGGGCAACTGAAGTACTTTTTAAAATGCTGCCACAATCAGCCAAAGAAATTTAATAGATGTATAGGCTATTACAAAGCTAAAAAAAATTCACACAGAAGGTTGTTAGACTAATTCTTAAAGGATACTGTCTTTTATGAAGCTATTTTTTCCTCGGTTGCACAGAGAGAAAAAACAGGGAGTAAATAAAGAAGGCACACTTTACCCCAAAAGTCAATACCCAAAACACAGGTCATGGTTGGCTGGTTAGGGTTACCATTCTATTATTTTCCTTTATTTCAAATCAGAAACATTACAACATAAGATTAACAGCAAGCTACAAATAACCAGAATTATCTAATGTCAATGGGTAAGTGGGATATGGAGAACAGTACAGAAACACCTGTAACTATAATTTCAGGCTGCTCCTTGGTGCTATGTTCTTATGTTCTCTGTCCAAGGTAACTAATATAATTGGATCATTATGTAAATCATAGAGAGATTAATAGAAAATAAGTATTTCCTTGGTCATATGATAATTTTTCCATTGAATTTAAAGGCTTTTATTTCCATAGTTTCACTATTCAGAGTATCTTAGAAGGTTGATCACGGGCTTTCTGCTAGGTCAAACTCTACTGTCCATACCCTTGACATTGAATTGCAGGTGCCCTTTCTAGTCTCCCTTTTGATGTATTCTCATCAAGAAACAGTTATAAAGGCACAGTGTCCAGGGAGGTACTACCTTTGCAGAAAAACACAAGGTTTCATTGTATAACTGACTGTAATGTTTGTAATGACTTTCTTGCAAGATGAGGGCAAAGGTGACCAATAATGAATTAAGATACAGAATAAAGAAAAATGTTTTGGTACTTTGCTTGTGTTAAAGAGGCTACATATTTGGTGAATCAAACACTTGACCACAAATCAGAATATTTGAGTTCTAGAGTTACTTCTGTTGTCGTCTATGTGACCCCAAGTATGTCATTTACTTTCCCTAGAAAAGTTTTTTCATCTTGAAGTTGAAAGTAACTAAGCCATTTTTTTTATTTTGATGAGTACATTCAATACTTCATGAATAATAGTGGCAATTTTAAGTATAGAACTCAGGTTTGTCAGTTCCCATGTCTTCAGTTTTCTTTTTAGTTATATAAATATAAGGTTCATAAATACTAATTTAAGAACATGCTTTGTAATAATCAGTTATAAAAATTAAGTTGAAGAGTGATAGTTTATAAGTGTCAATGGATTCATTATGTACATATGATTGTATGCATATGATTATACATTTATGTGTATGTATGTGTATTCATTATATGAATAAGGAAAAATAAGATTCATTTGTAAAATAAGTGTCTTAAGATAAATGGTTTCAGAAAAAGATGCTCCAGAAAGCCTATGAAGCATCGCTGATATGTGTAGGATTTCATGGCTGTTGGAGCTGACTGCTTTATCGCATTCTTTGTAAAGTTATGCATAATGGTTCTATTCATGCATTGGCACACCCATATGTAAGGCAGAGAAGCAGAAAACTCATTACATATCATTGCCCTACACACGTTCCTCGCCCTCAAACCCATCCTTCTTCTCCTAGTTAGTCCTGTCCTAATCCCTCTTCCATAGTTGTAATGTAGGTATTGAAATATTTTTGCCCACTTTCTCTTCCTTGGGACTCTCATGTTGCTGTTCTTCCTGAGGAGCTATTTTCAGGGTCTGTTCTGTTATATTGGGTTGCCATACAGTTTTTTGGTACAAAACTGAAATTAACAACATTCATTACTATAAATTCTTCTCTTTTCTAATGTCCATTTCCATCATGCAATGTTAAGCAAAGGAGGGTAGGAGGAAATTTTAGGGTAATGTTGTAATACTGGGAGTCAAGGGTACCTGGAGGGCCTAGATAACTATGATAGTATCTTCACTTTGGGATTAAAGTATCTTTCATAATATTTTGTATTACAAACAATAAATATGTAATATTATTATAATAAAGTTTCCAATATAGAAAATAGAGATATTGAGAAGAATTAAATAAAAGCTACCTATTACCTATCACCTGAAGATAAAAATCTTGCTGTGTATAGTTCCAGTCTTTTTCTATACCTATACAATACTTTAGATAAACTAGGAATAATATAGTAGGAACATTTAAAAACTTACTTTTTTCATTTAACATAACATTAATACCTTTCCATGTAATAAATATGTATCCACAATATTATTCTCAATAGACGACTATAATTCCATTGAATAGCTATGATATAATTTATTAACCTGACTTTCTACTACAGGACATTTGAGCTACTTTGAAGTTTTCAGTGTTACGATCTTTTAACACATTTTTCAATTATTCCATTCAGTTGAATTGCATGAAGTAGAACGTAGTAAAGGCTATGTATATATTTTTAAGACTTTATGACAATGCTTTGTTATAAATAAATGAATTACATAAATGAAGCATATATTATTTTTAGAGTAATGGCTTTATTTTTTTTACCAAAACTTATATGCTTTGCTATCATTTCAATAATCAATACTTAAAAGAAGCAATTAAACTAAAATGTCATCAACCAGATATCAAGTGCTATCATTTTATAAGCATCTCCCTGTGCATATAAACAGACATAAAGAGAAATAAATAGTAAGTAGATGATATTGATTGAAAGATATAGATAAAAAAGAGCCAAAACTACTTTAACAATGGATTCACATATATACAAGCTACTTTTTTTGATGAGCATAATTACATTTTTATTGATGTCATAATGGTTTATAATATTGTGAAATATCAGCTGCACATTATTATTTGTCAGTCACCATATATATGCGCCCCTTTACCCCTTATGCCCACCCCCCAACCTCCTTTCACTCTGGTAATCACTAAACTGTTCTCTTTGTCCATGTATTTGTTTATCTTCTACATATGAGTGAAATCATGTGGTATTTATCTTTCTCTGTCTGGTTTTTCTCACTTAACATAATGCCATCAAGTTCTATCCATGTTGTTGGAAATGGGACAATTTTGTCTTTTTTATGGTTGAGTAGTAGTCCATTGTATATATATACCACATCTTCTTCCTCCATTCCTCAGTCGATGGGCACTGGGGTTGCTTCCATATCTTGGCTATTGTGAATAATGCTGCAATGAACTAAGGAGTGCATAAGTCCCTTTGAATTGTTGATTTCAAGTTCTTTGGATAAATACCCAGTAGTGGAATAGCCAGGTCGTATGGTATTTCAATTTTTAACTTTTTGAGAAGTCTCCATACTGTTTTCCTTAGTGGCTTCACCAATTTGCATGTCCACCAGTAGTGTATGAAGGTTCTCTTTTCTCGATATCCTCTCCAACATTTATTTTTTTGTCTTGTTAATCATAGCCATTCTGACACGTGCAAGGTGATATCTCATCATAGTTTTGATTTGCATTTCCCTGATGACTAGTGATGTTAAACATCTTTTCACGTGCCTGTTGACAATCTGTATATCTTCTTTGGAAAAATGTCTGTTCATATATTCTGCCCACTTTTTGATCAAGTTGTTTGTTTTTTGTTGTTGTTGAGTTGTATGAGTTCTTTATATATTTTGGAGACCAACCCCTTGTCAGATATATGATTTGCAAATATTTTCTCCCAGTTGGTGGGTTGTCCTTTCATTTTGTTCATGGTTACTTTTACTTTGTAGAAGCTCTTTAGTTTGATGAAGTCCCATTTATTTATTTTTTCTTTTGTTTCCCTTGCCCAAGTAGACACGGTATTCGAAAAGATGTTCTAACACCAATGTCAAAGAGTGTACTGCCTAAATTGTACTCCAGGAATTTAATGGTTTCAGGTCTTACTTTCAAGTCTTTAATCCATTTTGAGTTAAGTTTTGTGTATGGTGAAAGATAATGGTCTACCTTCATCCTTTTCTATGTAGCTGTCCAGTTTTCCCAACACCATTTATTAAAGAGACTTTCCTTTCTCCATTGTATTTTCTTAGCTCCTTTGTCAAAGATTAGCTGTCTATAGATGTGTGGTTTCATTTCTGGGCCTTCAATTCTGTTCCATTGACCTGTGTGTCTCTTTTTGTACCACTATAATTCAGTTTTGATTAGTCTAGATTTGTGGTATATTTTGAAGTCAGGAATTGTGATGCCTCCAGCTTTATTCTTTTTTCTCAGGATTGCTTTGGCTATTCATGGTGTTTTGTAGCCCCATATGAATTTTAGGACTCCTTGTTGTGTTTCTGTGAAGAACGTCATTGGGATTCTGACTGGGATTGCGTTGAATCTGTAGGTTGCTTTAGGTAGTATGGATGCTTTAACTATGTTTATTCTTCCGATGCATGTGCATGGAATATTTTTTCTATTTCTTTATGTCTTCTTCGATTTCTTTCAATAATGTCTTATGGTTTTCACTGTATAGGTCTTTCATGTCCTTCGTTAAATTTATTCCTAGATATTTTATGATTTTTGCTGCAATTGCAGGTCGGATTGTATTCTTGAGTTCTCTTACTGTTACTTCATTAATAGAGTATATAAATGCAACTCAATTTTGTAAGTTGATTTTGTACCCTACAACTTTGCTGTAGTTTTTTATTATTTCCAATATTTTTCTGATGGATTCTTTAGAGTTTTCTATAAATAAAATCATACTATCTGCAAACAGTGAGAGTTCAGTTCCTCCTTGCCAATTTGGATACCTTTTATTTATTTCCCTTACCTATTTGCTCTGGCCAAAATTTCCAGCACAATGTTGAAGAAGAGTGGTGAGAGTGGGCACCCTTGTCTTGTTCCTGTTCTCAAAGGGATGGCTTTCAGTTTTTCCCCATTGAGTCTGATGTTGGCTGCAGGTTTGTCATATATGGCCTTTATCATGTTGAGGTAATTTCCTTCCACCGATTTGTTGAGAGTTTTTATCATAAATGAATGTTGGATCTTGTCAAATGCTTTCTCAGCATGTCTTGAGATGATCATATGGTGTTTATTCTTCATTTTGCTAACGTGCTGTGCCACATTTATTGATTTGCGGAAGTTGAACCATTCCTGTGGCCATGGTATAAATCCCACTTGATCATGGTGTATGATCCTTTTCACGTATTGCTGTATTCAGTTTGCCCATATTTTGTTGAGGATATTTGCATCTGTATTCCTAAGCAATATTGGTCTGTAGTTTTCCTTCTTTGTGTTGTCCTTGTCAGGCTTTGGGATCAGGGTGATGTTGGCCTCATAAAATGTGTTAGGAAGTTCCATCTTCTTCAATTTTGTGGAATAGTTTGAGAAGGATAGGTGTTATATCTTCTTTGTATGTTTCATAGAATTCTCCAGAGAAGCCATCAGGTCCTGGGCTTTTATTTTGGAGGAGGATTCTGATCACTGTTTCACTCTGTTTACTTGTAATTGATCTATTCAGATTCTCTATTTCCTCTTGGTTCAGTTTTGGGAGACTGTATGAGTCTAAGAATTTATCCATTTCTTCTAGATTGTCCAATTTGTTGGCATATAGTTTTTTATGGTATTCTCTTGAAGTGCTTTGCCTTTCTCTGGTATTTGTTGTACTTTTTCCTCTTTCATTTCTAATTTTATTTATTTGAGCCTTCTCTCTTTTTTTCTTTGTGAGTCTGGCTAAGGGTTTATCAATTTCGCTTATCTTAAAGAATCAGCTCTTAGTTTCATTGATCCTTTCTATTGGCTTTTTTTTTTGTTTCAATTTCATTTATTTCTGCTCTTTTATTATTTCCCTCCTTCTGCTGACTTTGGGCTTTGTTTGCTCTTCTTTTTCCAGTTCTGTTAAGTGTAGTTGAAGATTGCTTATTTGAGATTTTTCTTGTTTGTTAACGTGGGCGTATATTGCTATCAATTTCCCTTTTAGGACCACTTTTGCTGCATCCCATATGAGTTGGCATGGTGTATTTTCATTTTCACTTGTCTCCAGATATTTTTTGATTTCTCCTTTAATTTCTTCAATGATCCATTGGTTGTTCAGTAGCTTGTTGTTTAGTCTTCACATGTTTGTCACTTTCCCAGCTTTTTTCTTGTGGTTGATTTCTAGTTTCATAGCATCGTGGTTGGAAAAGATGCTTGATATGATTTCAATCTTCTTAAATTTATTGATGCTTGCCTTGTTTCCCAAAATATGGTCTATCTTTGAGAATGTTCCATGTGCACTTGAGAAGAATGTGTATTCTGCTGTTTTTGGATGGAGTGTTCTATATATCTATTAAGTCCATCCAGTCTAGGTTTTTGTTTATTTCCACTATTTCCTTGTTGATTTTCTGTCTGGTTGATCTATCCATAGATGGAAGTGGGGTATTAAGGTCCCTTATTATTATTGGGCTGCCGTTAACATCTCCAATTAATAGCTGCTTTATGTACTTTGGAGCTCCAGTGTTAGGTGCATATAAAAGTGTTATGTCCCCTTGGTGGAGTGTCCCTTTTATCATTATATACTGCCCCCTTTGTCTCTCATTGTCTTTTCTATCTTAAAGTCTATTTTGTCTGAAGTAATTATGGCAACACTTGCTTTCTTTTTTTTTGTCATTAGCCTAGAATATCATCTTCCAACCCTTCACTGTGATCCTGTGTTTTTCTTTAGAGCTATGTTTTCTGTTGGGAGCATAATTTGGGGTCTTATTTTTTAATACATCCAGCCATTCTTTGTCTCTTGATTGGGCAATTCAATCCATTTACATTTAGAGTTACCATTGACATAGGAGGGCTTGATGCTGCATTTTTTGTCTTTTTTTTTTTTTTTTGCTGAAGATTAGCCCTGAGATAACATCCTTTTCTTGCTGAAGACGATTGGCCCTGAGCTAACATCTGTGCCCATCTTCCTCCACTTTACATGTGGGACAACCACCACAGCATGGCTCAATAAGCAGTGCGTAGGTCTGCACCTGGGATCTGAACCAGTGGACCTTGTGCCTCTAAAGCAGAACACATGAACCCAACTGCTATGCTACTGGGCTGTCCCCTTAATGTTGCCAGTTTATTGCTTGTTTTCCAGTTGTTTTGTATTTCCCTTGTTTTTCATCCCATTTATTTTGTACTGCCAGTTCAGTTTGGTAGCTCTCTGTGATGGTTTTCTCAGTTTTCTCTTTATTTATTAGTTGGGTCCCTGTTCTGATTTTTCGTTTAGTGATTATCATGAAGTTTGTATAAAAGATCTCGTAGATGAGGTAGTCCATTCTCTGATAGCCTCTTATTCCGTTAGTCTAAGTAGGTTTCATCCCTTTCCTTCCCCCCTCCTAAGTTGTTGTTGTCACAACTTACTCTGTTATGTGCTGTGAATTTGTGGTTGAAATGAAGTGGTTATATTTGTTTTTGATGCTTTCCTCTTCTTTATCCTTAAAGTTATAATTAAGTGTTTGCTAATCTGTTCTGATAGATAATTGCAATTTTCTGATTTTGCCTGCCTATTTATCTCCTTGCTCAAGGCTTTGTAACCACTTTCTTTTTTTTCAGGTATGAGGGCTTTCTTGATCAAATCTTGTAGGGAGCGTCTGTAGTTATGAACTCCCTCAGCTTTTGTTTATCTGGGGAAGTTTTTATTTCTCTACCATATATGAAGGCTATTTTTGTTGGATATAGCATTCTTGGCTGAAAGTTTTTGTCTTTCAGAATTTTGAATGTATCATTCCACTCTTTCCTAGTCCATGAGATTTCTGCTGAGAAATATGCTAAAAGCCTCATAGGGGTTCCTTTGCAGGTTATTTTCTGCCGCCTTTATGCCCTTGATATTTTTTCTTTGTCATTGACTTTTAGCACCATTACTAATATATGCCTTGGAGAAGGTCCTTTTACATTGATGTAATTAAGAGTTCTATTGGCTTCATTTACATGTAATTCCAGCTCCTTCTCCGGGTTTGGGAAATTCTGAGTTATTATTTCTTTGAACAAGCTCTCTGCTCCTTTCTTCCTCTCTTCTCCCTCTAGAATACCTATAACCCTTATGTTGCATTTTCTAATTGAGTCAGACGTTTCTCGGAGAATTTGTTCATTTCTTTTTAGTCTTAGTTCTCACTCCTCCTCTACCTAAAGCATTTCTGTATTCCTGTCCTCCAGTTTGTTAATTCTATCCTGCATAATGTCAGCTCTGTTATTTAAGGGCTCCAGATTTTTCTTTATCTCATCCATAGTGTGTTTCATCTCCAACATTTCTGATTGGTTTTTCTTTATAACTTCGATCTCTTTTGTGAAGAATTCCCTCTGTTCATTCATTTTCTTCCTGATTTCATTGAACTGTCTTTCTGAATTATCTTTTAACTTGTTGAGGTTTTTTATGATGGCTGTTTTCAATTCTCTGTCATTTAGATTGTAGATTTCTGTGCCTTCAGGATTGATTTCTGGGTGTTTGTCTTTTTCCTTCTGCCCTGGAGAATTAATATATTTCTTCATGCCATTTGATGGAGTGGATTTGTGCCATTGCATCATGATAGTATCTGGTCGCATGTTCCACCTGTCACCACTAGAGAGGGCAGAGCTGTGTAATCTGAGCCCACCACAATCCCTCTCAGCTGTGCCTTTCCAAGTTTGGCCCACTCCTTGGGATTGCAGTGGCCCTGTGGGATCTCCCACCAAATGGGAAAGCAATCATGTGGGAGCTCAGGGCTGCTGCCACCTGCTTCCACAGTCCCCACCATGGGGCACTCCCTCCTTTGGGGCTGCAGCAGTCTGAGAATTCATGGCAGCTGGGAGCTCATTTGCCCAGGCCACCCTGTACACCATCCATTGTGCTTGGTGGGCAGGGTTTCCCCACTGGGTCCGAGCCAGAACTACTCCCTGAGACTGTGGTGGGACTGTGGACTCTACTACCAGATAAGTGAGTGATCACATGGGGGCTCAGGGCTGCTGATGCCTGCTCCCCCAGTCCCACCAAGTCATGCTCTCCCCTTTGGGGCTGAAGTAGTACTATAGGCATTTGAGGCACCGGGAGCTCATTCACCCAGGCTCACAGCTCTGCTGCCATCTGTTTCTGGGTCATAACAGCCTTTGTGCTTGATGGGCAGGGCCTCTCCACTGGGTCCAAGCCTGAGCCTCTCCCTGTGGCCGGTGTGGCCCTGTGGACTCTCCCACTGGACAAGGAAGTGATCACATCAGGGCTCAGGATTGCCATCACCTGTTTCTGCAGTTGCACCAAGGCACACTCCCACCCTCAGGGCTGCAGCAGTGCTATGGGGGCTCCAGTCAGGAGAGCAGTGACACATGTGTACTGGGCTGCCTAGGGGCTAGAGAGTGCTCACCTATCTCCACCACCTCTGGGGGACATTTGGCAGTGTCTGATACTTTTTTTTATAGTTGAGTAGTAGTCCATTGTGTATATATATTACATCTTTATCCATTCATCCCTTGATGGTCACTTATGCTGTTTTCAAGTCTTGCCTATTGCAAATAATGTTGTAATGAACATAGGGTGCATATAAAGAATCTCAAATAAGGTGTGAATCATGTCAAGGGGAATTCACTCCAAAGAATATTCAAACAAAAAGAGTACGAAATATATTTCACTCAGTAAGTAAATATAGTCCACTCAGATTGTTTTCTAAACTTTGCACTGTTTCTTGGCAAACAAAACTTACAGTCAAAGGCAAGAAGACTGCAAGAGCATGTAGTCACAAAGATTTTTTTTCTTGATTTTTCCCAGTGTTGCTTATTTATTCCCTTACTATGTTTTCCTCCAAATTGGGCAGTATTAAGTGGAATTCCCCAGGATTTTATTGAATCCTGCTTCACTAAATATTATTTTCTGCTCCCCTAGAAGACAAAAATTTTGTTTTTCTGCCACTTTTCAAGTTGATGGCATAAGCTTATTTCATTTTCCTTGTCTGGTTTCTGTTTACTTTTGACCCTTTATTGGACAAATAACTACTTTTTCCATTTATTTAATTAGCCTTCGGGAGATGAATTTTCTTTGATTTTTTCCCCCTTTAGCCATGGTTTCACGGTCTTCTATGTGTATCATTATCTTATTTAGTTTCTATCACTCCAAGCTTTCATTTGTTTTGTATAGTATAATACTTAGATATTACAATCAAATGCACTGCTAAATTTATAATCTTTTAATAATAATTTGGGGCTATATATATGGAGGTAATTATATCTATTAAGGTAAATAACTACTGAGGGCTCGGTGAGGAGCAATATGGAGGGCATACACTGACTATGAACCTCCTGAGTGTAATAGTCAAAGTATCAATACATGGAAAGTTTCATGTTTTATGTTAAAACTGTGGCTATGTTACCTGAAGTGTTTAATGTGTTCAGATTAATGAGGAGGGAAAGAGAGTGGCTTCATAGACTAGAGGCAGAATTTCCAGATTTCTAGTCACCTTTCTGAGTGGCTAGATCATGGTCTCTCCCCACCTCTCAAATGCTGGATACCCCTTCATCATCCTTTAACTCCACTCTAAACCAATATCCTTAAAGCTAAGTAAATGATTTGTGCCAAAATTCAGGTAAGCTTAATCATATATCTCCCAAGTCATTCTTGTTTACTTCAGGTACGATGCCTTCAAACTCAAAAGCAAAGAGAAGTCACCTCGACCTCCTGAGGAAAGAACTCTTTTTTCTTTCTTAGAGTGAGTATAAACTTGGCCATAGAAGACACCTACGAAGAGGCACTAATGTTGGAAGATGTTGGATCTGAGGCATAGGATAAGATGCAGGGGAGTTACTTTTCCAAAGTTACCCAAAACTCGTGAGTTCATCCAGCCTTCATCAAGTTCCAGATTCTCGATGCATCCGAACTTTAAGAAGGATGTAATTGCCCATTCCTTTGAGTTTGCTACACTGTCTTTTAAAAATTTTCTATATAAGACTATAATTTATACTGTGAAAGATATGAGTAGATGGCAATGGTATGCTGGTAAATGTTCAAAAATTGGCTTCCTTGGGATAGAGTGAGGGAAAGCCCTGCTTTCGCACTTTTGCAGTGGTGTAAATACTCCTACCATAGCTAATTTCAAGCTACCAACATGATGTAACTGGACATATCATCGGGAATAGATGTGCCACAATCTGCTCCCTCAAGGTGGTGGAAACCAGCTCCAGTACACCACTGGTAGATAACTTAAAATATAATATTGCAACAACTTCAACTATAGTTCAAATGTATGCAAGATTATCCCTCCCCTGTCAACACTGCTATGGAGGCAATGTTGTTGGAAGCTAAAGCAAACAGAGAAACCCTTTTCTATCCCCAAGTGACTTTGGAATAATTCCTTCTATACAAAGCCTACAAATATTTAAAACCCAAATAATGGCAGGTTTTTCCTTTAGAATTCCTTTTTTGCAAAGTACTTCAGGTACTAGTATGAACAATGTTATCAAAATGTAAACTCTTATTACAACTTTTAACTTCTGGAATTACAGTTATTAATGAGGATTGTACAAATGCCTTTTATAAATTAAGGCAAAGCCCACATACAATTAAACTCAAACCACTGTAAGAATAAACTACAGTTACTACTCCAAGGTTATCTTGTACACTGTTCAATGACAACTGCAGCTGTGCCACTATTTAAAATGTAGCTGTGAAATTAATATAATATGTTATGAAAAAATACGCTATGTGCAGCTCTTAGAGATGAAGAAATCTGAGTGGATGGTAGAGAAAAAGAGAAAGTAATAGCAGAGCATGGTCTAAAAGAGAGCTTCACCTATTTTGATTTACTTGTAAAGAATCTGTATGGGACCAGCCCCATGGCCGAGTGGTTAGGTTCGTGCACTTCACTTCAGCGGCCCAGGGTTTCACAGGTGAGGATCCTGGGCGTGGACATGGTACTGCTCAAAAGGCCATGCTGAGGTGGCATCCCACATGCCACAACTAGAAGGACCCACAGCTAAAATATACAACTATGTACTGGGGGGATTTGCGGAGAAAAAGCAGAAAAAAAATATGTAAAATCCCCGTAACTGGACAGTTCTCCGAGTTTAATATAAGCTTCCATTTTCTTTTATTCCCCAAACAAAATTAATAGTCATATGCCTCAGTCTCTCAGAATTTTAGGCTCTTCTTTTCATTTTCCAACTGTTTAACTGATAAAAGTATCAACCTTGAGCGGATAATGTCTAATAGCAAAAACTGACTGTACCTCCTCAGAATAACAGAGTGTCCTTGAAGGATTCCTGAAAACACAGTGCCTTCACCCAACCTTTAAATGGCATGGCTCATATAGAAAATACAACTGTTTGCATAGTGCCTGGGATAAGTGGTCAAGGCATCTGGCAACTCTAGATGACCAGCTGGGCTTCCATTTGCTCTAGGACAAGCCCATTCATGCTGAATGTTGAGAGAATGAATATCTCAATATAACTTAACCTCACTTATTGCATACCAGTGTCCCACATTACACTAGTTGAGAAACTGAGTCAACCTAAAGGAAAAGATCTTGTTTAGTTGGGTTTCCTAGTAATAACCCTCTTGAGATGAAGTTTAGCATGCAGGATGTTTATTAAGGAGTGCCATTGACACCAACACTTGTGGAAGGAAAGGAAGGGAAGGAACCAGGAGTGGGCAGAGAAAGAGGTCAAGCTACAATCCAGACCTAATGGCATCCTCAGCCAAGCTCGCATTGAGCTCTGGAGCTAGAATGGCCCCACAAAGTGGTCCTGAGGTAGACCGAGATGACCATGCCTTTGTACTCCCACATCAGTCAATGGATGTAAGCCACCTCAGGAAGGGGTGTGATTTTAGATGCCCTCCACAACTGTGGCAGTCCCTGAAGGGGCTGAAAATTGAAGGCTATTTGCTGGCAGCTCTCCTAGCAACTGAGAGAACAAATCTTTCATTGAAGAGAGATCTGGGAAGTACATCACAGTGTCTACTGTAGACCCCCAAACTAGATCTCTTAAACATTGATCTGCCTCAGCACCATTCACTTGCAACACACTCCTGTTCAGAGCATGTCTCAGTAGATACAATGGGGAGAGGATCAGGGAAAGAGACACTTCCATAACTCTGAAGGCATAGCTGCCTCAAATGAACATGAAATTCATGATGGTCTATTCCCAAAGGAAGAGTCCATTAAACTGCATACTCATCTCCTTAAGAGCATACTGCCTTAGATATCCATTCTTATTTGGCCTAACAACTGCTCCCACTTTAAGTATAGATGTCTACTTTAGCTGCCTTATTCAAAGCTGGGATTTATTTTCAACAATGCACTACACTTTAAGGAGTACTGAGTTAACACCTAAAAGGGGCCTACCATGAAGGGTTTGCTTTCCCTTTCTGACCTGACTCTGAAAATGCCAATAATCCCTTAGTGGTACTACATTTATGGCCAATCATCATTTAGGCTCAGTGATATTCATTTACCAAATTGCTTTTTTAGGATGAGAGAGCACAGGCAAGGAACAATATGAAGCTACCAGATAAAAGGAATAACCATATGGAGTGGGGAAAGGGGGAACATAGGAGCAGAGTGGGCCAAAAAAAAAAACTGCTGGAAAAGACTTCCACTTTCCAAATTTTGCTTACATTTGACTCTTTGTGTATTGCTGTCTTGGCAGTCTTGTGAGTAGTGCCATAGGTTATTTTCATTCGATAGTTGGTGGGAAATAGAGAATATGTCCACTAATTCTTAAAATAACAAGAAAGCAACATAACAAACAAAATCTTAACATGATCCTGCGAAAATGCAAACGCAGTTTAAAAATTAAACACAGTTCAGGGGCTGGCCCTATAGCCGAGTGGTTAAGTTCACGTGCTCCACTTTGGCGGCCCAGGGTTTCGCAGGTTCAGATCCTGGGTGCGGACGTGGCCCCACTTATCAGGCCACGCTGAGGCGGCGTCCCACATGCCACAACTAGAAGGACCCACAACTAAAACATACAACTATGTACTGGGGGGATTTGGGGAGAAAAAGAAAAAAAAAAGATTGGCCACAGTTCTTAGGTCAGGTGCCAATCTTTAAAAAAAAAATTAAATACAGTTCAAAGATAACATAATTGAAGCTTAAAGAAGGTCAAATTGATAGGAAAAAATCAATTGTAAAGCTACCTACATATCTGGCTGAAACAGTGAAACATTTCCTTGAAACACTCCCCTCGCTTCCACACCTTTAAAGCATACCTATCCCTTCAAGTCTAAATTTAAATCCTACTTCATCCATGAAGTCTTCCCCAATCACTCCAATCTCTTCTCCTACCCAACTGCATGAGGCTCAGTATCATGCAGTTATGTAAAATATGTAATCTTCATCATTATTTTTGGTTTGATTTCTATTGAATACCATACTCTATACGCCAAGAACAGTATTTACAAACTTTACATATTTTTTCAGATTGTATCCTTGCATGCACCCTCTTAGCCAGCTTTGAGTATCCCCATTTGACGTATAAGATAACAAAGGCCCAGATTGGCGAATTAGCACAGCAGGTAAATTAGGAGAAGGTGTTAAACCCAGTTCAGATACACTACAGTGTCTGCATTCTTACTACTATGTTGCCTATATTGTGTGTGCTTCTCATCTCCCTTGGGTAGACCATACACTTCTTGAGAGAAGGAACTGTGTATAATACCCTTTTCTTGTACTTGTCTGTACCCACTCCACCTCATCTTGAGTAATAAAGAGCATTTGGTATCATGCAAGCCATGCATATGTTTGAGAAAAACAAGGAAAAGAATATATGAGATAGGGAGGTCAATGAGTAGATTCCTATAAGTATTCCAGATTATTCCTGATGAATTTTAAAAAGTAACAGAAGGATATATAGTTCATAAAAAGATTAAGAACAATTTTGCATCAGTCTTTCTGTTTCCATGTACTGGTACCAATTTGTGACTTAGTTAAGAATTTGGCTTTCTCACACAGTAATACAGAAAGCAAGTGATTAGGAAAATCGATTAAAAGTGGGGGTTATCAATGGCATGAAGAAGCTTAACACAGATATATGTCTGCTTGCCTTTTATTAAAATAAATTGAAATGATTTATCTTCAAATGATAACAATACAAATGGAAACACTTGGCAGTTCCCTTGAATATATAATGAAGGATTACCCTCACATCCACATTTATATCCTGTAGTGTGCACAGCACTGAGAGAAGGCCAGGAAAGTGACAACTCCTTAATTAGTTAGCACTCCATGACAAATTGGGGAAACTTGCTCCAGAATCTGTAGGGAGGGAGGAGATGGTAGATTGGTTTAAAAGTCTCTCTCTCTTCTCTATGTTTCAGAAAGCATGCGTTATTATTTCATTGTTAAAGATGTACAAACCCAAGGAAATAAGATTCACTAAATACCATGCTAAAAACCAAATGAACGGTTTTGCTTCATTTAGTACCTGAATCAACATTACTTTGCCTGTCAAGGCAGACCTGAACCTCTTTTTATCAATTTTTCTTGTGATAAGATAAAAGCGATTAGAACCAACTACCAAATTTTACTCATCAGTGCCCCTGATAGGCAAGCTGTATGGAAAAAAAATATTTTATGTAATTTTCCTTAAAATGTTACCCTATAAGCAGTTGTACCCTCCTTCTAGAGTTATGACTCAAATTATTTATTGAATTATATCAAAATGGCATACAGAACTTAGTAATGATAGCTGTATGCAATAATTACATGCTACATTGACTCCATTGGAAACCATGGTAACCAATCAGTTACTGTTTCAGTCTGCCACCATAGCTAGGAGTGGCACAGAGGAGAAATAAGGTACTCTAGCCATCATCACATACATTCAATCTTGAGATAACTGCAGAGGGGCTATTTATTTGTAATTCAGCTAATGTAGTGTTTTAATTATAGCCATAATTTCCCATGAGATTGATTTGTGCATGCAATTATGAAAAGGGGTAAGGGGAAATGGGGAATAAGAGAGGAGAAAGGAAGATATGGGGGAGAGGGAAAGACATTAATAATATAGGCATTTTTGAATAGCAATTTTGTTTTCCTTTACAGAAAGAGCTATAATGATAAGGAACAAAACTATTTTTCTAGAAACCTATAAAATAATAGTCAATCATGGCCGATTTTTAGGATGGACAAGACTTGGAGAACATCCCCCTCCAATCTCTTACTTGTGAATTCTGCGAATCTTCTCTGATAAGTCATCTAACCTCCAATGGAACGTATTATGTGACAGGGGTTTCACTATCCGTTTCATTGCTAGATGTTGTCATTGGTAGGAAGGTCCTCCAAAGCCCATGCAATCCAAATCTACCTGGGACATCTGGCCCTTTCATCTTCGTGTTGCCCCATTTAGGACTGACTTAAACCATGCCAACCTTGCTCAGATTTATCTCAAACATCATTTCCTCAGAGATGCCTTTCCTGACCACCTGACCCTTCAAAATAAACTAGTTCCCTCCATGTCTCTCTATTACCTGGAAAGCATTTAGCATTTTCAGAAATAGTATTTACATGTGTTTATTTATATGTATTACCTGTACACGTAATGAACTGTATAACTACGGGGTTGTTACCTCCTTTAGAACATCCACCTTGTCTTTCTTATTCATAACAGTAATCTTAATACTTAATTCCTTACCCAATCCCAAGCATAGTCTTTCCTCTCAAAACAAGTAAAAGGTAGAATATATTTGCCCTTGGTCTTATCCTACTTAGTATTTTAATGATATGTACATTTCAATGACATACACAAGTAGGTGTTCAATAAGTGTTTGATAAATGAGAAAAAAGATGGAAAAGATTAATCAAATTTTAAGAGTCCTTTTTCCTAGTGACATCCTCAAATACTTGAAGAAATTTATCCTACCTTATTTGAGACTTCTCTCAAAGTTATACATTCATGATTTCTTCCATTCTTCTTAGGACCTGTTTTCAACATCTCTCATCATTTAATTACGTCTTTTGGATCTGCCAGTTTATTAATACTCCACTTAAAATTTGGCATACAGAAATAAGTAAAAGTTTTCAGGTGTTATTAAACCAGTGCAGACACGGTTACTGACATACAGGATTAAAAAAATGATGCCATCCCATGCAGCCTGCTTAAGCCACTGGTCAACCAACCAGTCTCCCAAAATGATGTTACCATCTTGTCTCTAAAACAGTAACCTGAGGCAGGTGTAATGCAGTGCAGTGTTTCTCAAAATTTACTGTGCAGACATGTCCCCTCAGGATCTAGTTAAAATGTAAATTCTGATTCAGTAGGTCTGGGGTGAAACCTGAGATTCTACATTTTTAACAAGCTGCTGATCATGGGCCATACATTGAATAGCAAAGCTATACTCGAATACTGAATCTAGAGATAGGAGACTTAAATTTGAATTGCAGTTCTAGCATTTAATAGCAGCATATAGATGGACAAATTCATTAGTCCTCTTATCTGTAATGTATGGATAAATATAACTGCCTTGGAGAGATGCTATAAGAATTAAATAAGATAATGAATGTAGTTGGCACATAATGAGGATGTAACAAATATTTTTTCAATGAACAAGCTTCTACCAATGGAAGTTGGAGGCTCATAGTGAGTTTATAGGCAGAAAAAAGAACTGGTACTTTTTTCTTGTAGAAATGGCTTCTAAGCCAAATTTCTTCTCATCCAGCATTTGTACAGTTCATTTTTTTTAACCTAAATACAGGACTTAACATTTATAACTATTAAATTTCATCTTGTTAGCTTTGGCCAGAGTTCCAGCCTGTCAAGATTGTTTTGAATTAAGATTCAGTTACTCAGTGTATTAGCTATTGCTCCAAGCTTTATGTCATCTGCAAATTTGATAAGTATGCCTTCTATGTCATTATACATAACATTAAAATGTTGAGTAGGACAAGACCAAGGGCAGAAATATTATACATTTTATTTGTTTTGAAAGAAAGACTATACATGAGGTGGGGGAAGGAGCTGAAATTGTTTGGCAAACCGTAAATCCATTAGACTGAATATCATCTAGCCTACATTTTTCCATTTCTTTCTCTACATAGATTCCATAAAATATTTTTGTGAAATATATTAATTGAATTAAAATGCATTATGTCTATGGAATTTTCTCTTATTTTCCATCTACAATTCAAACTAAAATGTGAAACAAGATCATTTTGGCATGACTTATTCTTAGCGAACCTATGCTATCTCCTAGTAATCATTGTTTTCGTTGCTAACTGCTCAATTGCAATCAAGTAACAATCTATTTTCTAATTTCGACAAGCAAGAATTAGTACTGTAGTCATTGGTAGCATATGTATTCTGTGACTGGAGAGTTTTAGACATTTTTTCCCTAAAATTCTTAAAAATGTTTTATTTTTTTTATCACATGCAAACACATTTTCCTGTATCCTTGTAGGTAATTCATCTAGTTCTGAGGACAGATTCATTTAAAGCAGCTAGCCATGCCTTATTTCTTAGATATCTTTTTATTTACTTCTCTCTTGACCATTTTCATTCTATTTGCTATGCTTTTAGTAACATTCTCCACAAAATAAAAAAATCTAACATAAGAATTGAGTAATTCTGATTACAGTTTCTTTTGTAATCCATCTTTCTTTTGGCAATGCTTTTTAAAAATCTAGATTAATGAGAGATCTTTCTTTGTAGTCACAATAGTTTCTGTAGATGGCTGCCTCTCCAGCAGTACATTGTGGATCCCTCTCCCTTCTCAGTTACGTGTCAACTCTGCTTTAAAAATCACTGGCTATAAGATAAAACCTTTCTTTTCCTTTTTGAAAACATTTTTGGAATAAACAATTATCCTTTTATTAAAAAAATGTTTCTTCTCCTTTTTTGATGTAGAACACCACACTTCTCCCATTCATACTCATATATAATTAATATACAAGGAATCAGTTAAAACAAATGAGAATATTAATTTATTTGAGTTTCCTGGATATGCTATCAAATCAAAACAGACTCAACCATTTCTCACATATACGTGCTTGCACAGACATAAACATACACTCATACACACACACAAACAAATTTCCTGGCTCCATCAGATTCCTTGGTCTTCTTTTCCACTGGTGTTCTCAGCATTCCTTCATAGGCCCCTTTTTAACAGCTTATATGGTAAACATAAACGCTCTAAGTGACACTGGCCCCTCCTGAAATGACCAAAGGAGATCATAAAGGGACTGGGGTCAGCCCTACTTACAAGTGCTTGTGAGGTGCAGATTCCAAACATGATTTACACCAGAGAACCAAAGAACCTGACATAGTCAGGTGTGTGTATGTGTGTACACATGCACATGTGTGACATAGTTGAGTTAGCTTTGTTTTGACGCAAAGTAGGGCAACTCAAATATATTAAGATTTCTATCTATTGTAACAGATTCATTTAATAGAAACAGCATGATAGTATGTAGATACAAATAGGGAAGGTATGTTTTACAATGTGGGCTCGGAGAGGAATGCCAAAGGTCACATAGGCGATAAGAGGTGGAGGCCGGATGCCAGCTCAGCTTATGGGACTCCAAATATCATGTGGACACAAGACACAAGCACTGGCAATGGATATATAGAGAAGTGCAGAAGGATAAGGGTGTGTGGGAGTTTAGGGTGATGTAGAGAAGCATATGGAAAACGCACTCTATTCTTTTCAAAATATTTATATTCATATTCACAATGTCCCTTCCTTTCTTAGAATCTCAAAGTTGTCCTGAGTGCTAAATTTTCCTTCTAACCTACGTAGAAGCCAGAGGTTTTAAGTAGTTTGGGAAGGAATCAAGCAAATCACTTGGGATGATACAAAAAGCTAGCACCATGCAGCCAAGAGGAATTCCAATCACATCACTGGAGTGTCCCAGGAAAAACCTCAGATGTTGTTTTTGCCACTTCCCTCTACTTGATGCCAATCAAGCTAGGACTGGACACTGCAACCTCTCTACTCACGCCTGAGAAAAACTAAATGATTTCATGACCATGCCTGTCAAGAGAACTGTTGGGCCATGCCATATGGTGCTTGCTTCTGCCTTCCTGATCTCTAGTGTGCATATATCCCTTTGGCAGAAGCTAGATAAGGTGACAAACACCAGCTTCAAGGGAATCTAGGTAATGTAGTCTTTAACATTCTAATCTTTGGGGCACTGGAAGGCAACTAGAAGCAGATTGGGGTGGTGTTGAGCAAGCAAGTCTGTTATGTGATACATAGCAGAGAACTACCTTCTAGATTCCTGTTATCCTTTCCAAGAAATCCAATTCACATTTCATGCAAACTCATGGGATTTCTCCTGCATGCACTCCCCAAAGAAAGACTTGATCAAAATCCATGCCATCTCAAGGTGTTTATTCTCTTCCAATAATGTTATAGAGCAATGGATGTTCAGCGTATACATCATCGGTTTTGTATTTTTCCTATAGCTTGTTTCAACAGCAATTAAGGGTTTGAGGCCTTTCAGTTGTGTTTTTCATGTTTATAAAAATGCTAGTGGTGTTGAAAGGACAAATGAATAGGCTCTCTACGTGTGCAAGGACAGCAAAGACAAAACTTTCAATTCCATAAAGTATCACACACATTCTCCTTTATTGCCAGCACAATCTGCTGCTGGCTTTAAAACAATAACTGCATCTTTTCATTCCTTTCTCTTAAAAAAATTATTTGCCCCTGTTCTCAAAGAGACAAATTTTCATTTTTTTCTACAATTTCAAGAATTTATTAATCTCTGATGTCAATTATTAGAAGAAAAAGGATATCACTGAAAGAAAGCATGAAGTATAGATCTGGGAGATAAATGAGCAGAGGGAAACTCAAGGGCATTTTAAAGTTATTACTGCTTCCTTCTCCAGCGTGGAAACCAAAGGTTTACCATTCCTAAATTAAGGCCTTGAGGTAACATTAAAACATGGTATTTTTACCTGTACAACTGAAGAAGCCATGTGCGGTTGAATTCTAAAATTACCACTAAAAAGAAGGTTTGTGCTTAGGGGATCTCACTTGCCTCTACTTGGGCCTTAAGATGTCTTGATGAATGGCACCATCCTAACTTCTATTTTTAAAAATGAAAGATATGGGATTTTAGGGCCAAAATACCTGTATGGTATATGCATCTATTCATACGGCCCTAGAGTTAGTGAGTACCTCTGGGCAGAGAGCACTTGCTTGCCCTTTGAAGATACACAGAGATGGCCATCACTCAAAGAAGAATGATTTGGCCAACCTTAAAAGATGTATAGTTAAAGCACAATAGGAGTTCAAGTACTATAGAAGAGGTTACTATATTTGCATATATATACTTGCATATGAGGCAAGCCATGTTTTCCCCAAATTACCTCTCTCTTATATTAGATTCCTTACAAATTTGTCATACTACTTATTGTTCTATCAATTGATTTAATTTGAACAAATTACTATTAGAGAAAGACATTAGCCTAAATCAATGGGCTTCCAATTTTAGCGTACATCAGAATCACCTGGAGGGCTTATTAAAGCCCAGATGGCTGAGTCTCTCCCCTAGAGTTTCTGATTCAGTAGGTCTGGGATGGAGCCCAAGAATTTTCATTTCTAACAAATACCCAAGTGATGCTGTTGCTGCTGGTCTGAGGACCTCATTTTGAGAATCACTGATCTACCAATGTTGTTTTACATCAGTAGTTCTCAACTATGGTTACATATTAGAATCATTTGGGGACATTTCAAAAACTAAAATTCTGGAGTCACATCCCAGATAAATTATAATATTGGGGAAGGGTCCACCAGGGTGCCCTGCTTGTAGTTTTTAATGTTTTTCTGGTGATTCTAGGGTGAAGCCACGGTTGAAAATACCAATTTTAGATAAATGCCAATGAATTTCAGCTAAAATGGTTTCTTAAAGAGGCAAATACATTTTACCTAGATTCAGTAATTATTCCAGGGGCATGTGACCTTACATGTGCAAATGATGATACATGATTAATTTGTGGAAATCACTAATATACGCCTAAAGGAAAGAATAGAAAATAAAGAAATAAAACACTGTTCTAATTACATAGAAATGAATTTTTGCAGCTTGGGTTATGTCTCCAGTAGCAACATCACAGGAAGTGGGATGTCTTGAATGTAGTTGGAAAAGAAGATGGTATCTCCTGGAAAACTGTTAGAGGACCAATAGGAATGACTTCAGTGATCATGAAGACAATGATGCTGAAGATGTAGGTGCCGAATTTAAAGAAATTGTTTCAAAAATGCGAGACTAAAACAAAGGAGTATTTCTAAAATAATTGATATTTTATGTAATGTGATTTTAAATATGCCTATGTAACTCCATTAATACATTTGATATTATCACTAGACATTCGACCAATTTACATCACTACAGTTTATTTATTCGAGTTAGCCAACATTTTTTATTCTATCCACTAATTTTGATATTATCTCCTATTCAGGCATATACAGAATTTTTGGCTGAGAGAATCAGTGATGTCTTTCCAGGGAAAGTAGCATTTGAGCTGGCCTTCCAACAATAATGGATATTCATCAAGTAATTCAAGAGGAGAAAGGCATTTTAAGCAGAGGAAACCACAAGGCGAAGGAATGGTAGTAAGAAAGCAAAAGGTGAGTTGTGAGGATGCCAAGCTGAAAGGCAGTACACTGTTAAATTATGGAGACTTTAACATCAGGAGAATGAAATTTTACTTTTATTCAGACTATTTTCTAAATGATGTCTCTTCCAGTATTGGCAACCTGCTTATTGCTCCTCACCTCTCTTCAGTCTTTACTTCTCTTCAAAGAGATCTTGAAACTTTCAAAGATCATTCCAAATGGTGACATAATACCTGTATTGCTAGTCCTCATCTGAAATTACAAAACCATGGGCAGTTAGAGATCCTGAAGAAAAAACTGTCACATGAACTTAGTATTTTAGTTGTCTATTGGTGTGTAGCCAGCATCCCAACATTTAGCGGCTTACAAAAACAATTTATTATCTTCCATGAGTCTGTGAATTGACCAGGCATTTCTTCTGCTTCACACGATGTTGGCTGAGACAGAAGGATATCTGGAAAGTTCAAAATGCTTACACTCACATGGCTGGCTGCCAGAAGGTTGCTGAGCCAGAGTTTTCAGCTGGAGCATTTAGTTCTACTCCAGATAGGATTCTCCACATAGCTACTTAAGCTTCTTCACAACATAGCATAAGAGTTCTAAGAAGGACCACTCCAAAAAGTGAATGAGGAAGCTGTAGATCTCTTAAGGGTCATCCTTGGATGTTACACAGTATCACTTGATTCCAAACAGGTCACAGGGACAGATCAGACTCAAAGGAAGGGAAAACAGGCTCTACCTTTTGAAGGGAGAGTGGCAAGATCATACTGCAAAAGAGTTTATGATATGGGAGATATAGTCGAGGCCATCTTTGAAAATACAATCTACTACACTTAACAACACAAGTCTAGGCACAAACCCACACACAGAAACTTCAAGGGTCAGCAGTAAATTTGATAAAAAACTCATGTAAAATGATATAACAACATTTATAAAGTGTCTTAAAGACTAATGAGAAATTAAAAATTAGCTCAGACTGAGAAAGTAAAGCACTACCCTACTGTTCATCAGAATGGAATGACAGATAAAACCAGCTGCAAAGTTATCAGCTAATTAGTAGATACTGAACCATAATAAATTCCAAGTAGTAACGTGGGTCTGACTTTTAATTAGTTACTGTGGCACATATCCTTTTCCAGAGCACCTTTCTTCTTCAACTTGATTGTGGTAGTGATGGTGATACCAGCAGAAGAAGCAGTAGTAAGGATCAATCAAAAAATCATAACCACCACCAATTATTGAATTCTTCCTGTTATACTGAGCACTGGAAGCCATCACTTACTTCTCACTCAACATTTAAGTCTCACAACCACCTTACGAGAAAAGTACTACAATCTCAATTTTACAGAAGAGGAAAGAGAATCTTGAAGAGGTTATATACTTTGCCAAAAGGACACAGCAAGTTGGAAAGACAGGGTTCTAACTCATGGCCTTTTCTATAAAAGGCCAGATAGAAAACATTTTTGGTTTTGCGGGTCATATGGTCCTTCTTGCAACTACTCAACTCTACAGTTGTAGCACAAAAGCAGCCATAGACAATATGTATACTAATGAGCGTGGGCTGTGTTCCAATAAAAGTTTATTTACAAAAATAGACAGTGGGCCAGATTTGGTCTGCAGCCTATAGTTTTCTGACCCATGTTATTACCCAAGACTGATCCAAACTTCTTGACTCAGATTTTACGAAAAAATATTTTCTATGTCTTTACATCCTGATGCAACATCTAGTACAGAGCCATGTATCTATAGGCCACTCAATAAGTATTTGTTGAAATAACCGCTAAATAAATGAATTTAACTAATGTTTACTGAGTGCCTACTATTTACCAGGCACTGTTATATATATATATATCAGTGAACAAAACAAATAAAAATTCTGGCTTATGAGGGTTTTAAAATCTACAAATCCCCAAATCATACAGCAAGACTATTAGTTTTTTATTGCTGCCATTACAAATTAGCACAAATACAATGGCTTAAAACAACACAAATTTATTATCTTAATGTTCTCTGGGTCAGAAGTCCAACACAATTCTCATCAGGCTAAAACGAAGGCACTGGCAAGTTGTGTTCCTTTCTGGAAGATCTTGTCTCCTAGCTCATCAAGGTTCTTGACAGAATTCAGTTCCTTAAACACAGATCCCTACATCTCAGAACTAGCAATGGGTCATTGAGTCCTTCTCCTGCTGACATCTTTCTCTCTGACTATAGTCAAGGAAGATTCTCTGATTTTAAGGACTCCTGTGATTATATTAGGCTTACCTGGATCATCCAGGATAGTCTTCTTATCCCAAGGTCCTTAACCTTAATCACATCTTTAAAGTCCCTTTTGCCATCTAAGGTAATATACTCACAGATTCTGGAGATTATGACCATGGACATCTTTAAGGGATCATTATGCTGTCTAGCATAAATACCATCACAGAATTTTATATTAAATCTGATGAATTTGATTTTTGCGTCTGGGCTATATTTCTAGTGAGCCAATATATGATATAAATTATATTTGTTTTAACACGTGTTATAATCCATTCACATCAGATGGAACAGATTACACTTTCCCCAGCCTTGCCCAAACCGGTAGACTTAGACCTGATGATTATTGAGCCAGTCCTAAATAACACCAGAGTGTTTTAAAAACTCTTGCCTAACATCAAAAGCATTTAAAGCAAATCATTTTATCATAAGTCTGACATATCTGAAAGGAACTTTCCACTTGGAACACATACTTTGCCCTGGGTCCTGCCTAAAAAATAGGATTCCTACATGGCATTGACCTGAAGATTTGTATCTGACTTTGCCAGGTTAGCCCAGGCCATTTGACTGGGTCTCTGCCTTGGTTTTCTGATTTGCCTGTCAAACACCTTGCATTGATTAGAGTATTGGCTGAAAAGCTGACATCTTCCTCAACCCTTGCCAGTCCCTCCAACTGTGTTTATGTTCCAGGCACTACTGGTCAGGTCTTCCTCCAGCTGGGATGGACAGTGCTCAACCATAACCCAAGACTTTCAGCTCCAGGAGAGCAACTTAGTTAAGACGGCTGGTGCTATGCCCAATAATTTACTGATGACAGACACTACCTAAATTGGCCCAAATTCCAAATTTCACAGTATTGCGGCTTTGTCTGCACCCCAAACCCAATCCTATGTGTATTCTTCTTCTCCCTTAAAGGCTCCACCTTTCACCCATGCTCAAGTTAAATCTTTGGGAGTAATTTTCAATTCCAGCCTGCCTTTGTCCCCCACTTTTAATCACCATATTGTGCTGGTTTGGCAGGGGAAATAGCAGTTTGTTTTAGAGGAACAGCCCAATTTTCAATGCCAGCCTTTCAGAAAACCTTGCCAATGAATCTCCGCCTGGTCAGGGGAGAGGTTTCTTTATAATATCTAGAATGAAGAGTGACTTCTATTGAGGTTTCAAAGTTCCATTTAAAGAAGAAAGGATATTAATCTTGGAGTCATAAAGACCTGGTTGCTTACCGAGGTTCCACCACTTTGGTTAAGTTTTTTCAGCTAGGAAATGCAAACAATACCTACCTCATGGGGTTGTTGTGAAAATTAAGTGAGATAATGACTATGAAGGCACTTTGTAAACTGCAAATGTTAGCTGTTATCATTATGATTAACCCACTAATTCCTCGCTATCTCCACTGCAGCAAATACTACAACTTTTCACGGCGCAGGGTGAATATTTTAATGCTAATCATTCAGATTCATTCAGGAGACCATTTACTTTTGTTTTACTATGTTAGTAGAGGTCATTTCATTCTAATTCTGTCCATCAAGTTATATTTTGGACAGGGTTCAGTCTAATCAAACTTGCCAGTATTAGGCTTGGCTCTACTTAGACTCATTCAACCACCTTCTCTGAAAGCACAAGCCAACATTTGTGCATATTTGTATCATAAATCATACACTAAAAAGATGCCAAAAGCAGTCACCTCTTTTATGAATCAGTCTCTGATTCCCAAGACTGAATTAGCCCCTTCTTTCTCTATTTTCCATCATGTGTTGCCAACACTATTATAGCATTTATAATATGACATTGCTATGGTGTCCTTGACCTTCTTCCCCATGATATTGTGAGTAACTCTAGGGTAGAGAGTTAGTCTTTCTATTCTCATTCATGGTACACGGTAGATAACCAGTACATGTTTATTGAAGCAAACA
The DNA here is from genome assembly GCF_021613505.1 of Equus quagga. Lineage (NCBI taxonomy): Eukaryota > Metazoa > Chordata > Mammalia > Perissodactyla > Equidae > Equus > Equus quagga. The sequence continues at coordinate 104,891,535 of NC_060276.1, read as the reverse complement.
AGGAAGTATAGGAGGACCAGGCTATAGAGGGGACTTTGCCCCTTACAGAGCTACATTACTCTAGCATATTTTAGGTGTTCAGGGATTTCAAATAAAGGAGAAACAAAGTAACAAAAAACTATTCTTTCCAAAAATCCCCAATTAACCTTTCTACAGAATGTTTAGGGGGTGTTATCAGTTGTTTGTAAGTGCAATGTAAATTAGATTAATTATTCCAAACACTTCATGTTAGAGATATGTGAAAGAAGAAGTGGTGTATTGGAATCTGTCAGCCCCTAAAAGTGATGTCCTGTGCCTTCTAGAGAAGGGAAGAGCTTGAGCCTTACTTAAAGAAGAAATTCAGTATTACAAATAGAACATTGATGTGAGGGAAGATCAGAGAGGGAGGAATTTCTCTCATTTAGAAAGCTGTTCCTATAAAAACCTTAATTATACATTTTCAAAATTGTAACACCTACCATGATATCATATAATCCCTTCTTAGTGCATCTTCCTTAACATTTTAGTTGAAAATTCACCATGTAATCCTTGGATTAAATGCAAAATAAATATTCTGTGCTATGTATGGGATGCCTCTTTTGAAGGCACTGCTACCATTGGAAAATATGATCCTCCTGAGCCAGTTGAGAGTGTATCAGCAGTTTCAATGATCATCAAACTATGCTTTAGTCTCATGCTTCTCAAATTTTAACATGCATAGGAATCCTCTGAGGGTTTTGTTCACACACAGATTCCGATTCAGTAGGTCTGGGACGGGTCCTGAGAGTCTGCATTTCTAACAATTTCTCATGTGATGTCCAAGCTGCTAGTGTGCAGACCACATCTTGGGTAACAAGATTCTAGTAGACATTGTGAATAAGAAAATTTACCACAATGAAGTTTCCAAGATAAACTGCCACTGTCTTTCCTCCTATACTAGTAGTTATGGAGAGTTTCCTACCTATTAAGACCTTTTACTTAAGAGAATAGTTACTTTAACTAACTGGCTTGAAACAGATTGAACCTTTTAGTTAGTCTGAACTTAATCACTATACACATGTGGCTCACGCAAATGATTAAGAAATGATAATGTCCTTGGCAGACAAGATAAATTATGTTTAAGCTACACTTTTTCCTTTAAAAATTACTTTTTCTATGACTCAATTCACATGGGGCTTCTGAGATATGTTACTGAAGGCATCGTCTGCTAGTGATGTACTGTAGAGTCCAATAGCCCCACCCAAAAGCAAAGCTGAAAAGCCCATAATGCATAAAATAAAACAGATTCTCATCTCTTGTGAGTATTTCCTAGTAATGAGATAGCTCTTGGGATAATTTGACTGACCAGGAGAGCCAATCCAGACAGCCCTTAATCAGTAATGACAAACTCAAGAGCCTTAAAAATAAAAGAAGCTGTGCTTTTTCCAGTGCTCACCATATTAGATTTTAGCCATGCCCTAGAGTTATAAAACCACATTCTCATTAATCCATTCTCCATGCAACTAAAATCACTTATTTTGGCTAAGAATTCAAGAGTGTAATTTTTAAACCAAAGTGATAGAACTACAGTCATTAGATAGCACAGACTCTTCCACGGCAGTATTCAAAATCTGTCGACCCTCATACTCAATTTGAAGATTTTCCATTTAATTTTCCCATTGTCCTAATCCTCTTTGATCTCAGTTTCCTCCTTGCCTTAATCAGTTGATATACTGCATAAAGTTGTGCATAAACTAAATTTCAGTGAGAGAAATCTTATTTTAAATGGACTTAAGTTATTTTTTGTGATGAATTTACATAAAGAAATAAATCCTTCTTTATGAATAATAATCCCCAATGTCTGCTAACAAATACTTTACAAGTTCTATATTCATATATATCATTATTTTAATGCAGCATATATCTGCATTTTTACTTTATGCATGACTCTAAGTATTTCTGTGTTGTTTGATTCAACAAAGGGAAACTAACATCCATGTTATGGGGAAGTACCTAGGGCTAGCAAGAGCGGGAGATGGCTACAAGCAGCAGGGCTGAAAGGGAGAGGGGAGGGGAGAGATCCATTACCTAGAAACCAGGAACACCAGTGGTTGTACAGAAGAGCCACCTGTTCTTTTTAATACAAGAATATAGTCACTTTCCCTCCCACCGGCCAAACCCAATCCTGATTGATAACGTCCTTAGAGGTCAGACTCCTAAGCACAGAACACGGTAGAGAAGGGTGGAGATAGAACTTGTGGGGCTGCAAAAAGAACACCAGGCACAGTGGGAGGTATAGGTAGCACACAAGAAATAGGGGAATTAAAGGAACATTCACTTACTGAATGTTGAGACCACTAATCTTCTCCCCACCATCAGCTCCAGAATGTCAGCAACCAGACAGGAGATTTGATGCTCCAGGCAGGAGAATGGATGGGTCATCTCGGGGGAATGAATATGAAATTAAAAGTTAGATTAAAAATTTTGAAGATAAAATTGAGAAAAAATTTCCCAAATGTAAAGCAAAAGACAGAAATGAAAAATGAGAGAAAACAATAAGAAAAGTAGAGGATCAAACCAAGAGTTCCCACATTCAACATGACTAACAGCAATAGAGTTCCAGGAAGAGAGGAGAGAGAAAATAAAGGAGAGAAAATCATCAAAAAATAAAATTCAGGAGAACTTTCCAGATGGAGTTACAGATTGAAAGGATTCACCAACTACCCAGCACAATAGATTAAAGCAGGCCCTCACCAAAGGAACATTACCATAGAATTTAAGAACACTGGGACAAAGTGAAAATACACCAGCTTCTAGAGGGGAGAGAAATAACCAGGTCACATACAAAGGATCAGAAATCAGATTATTTCTGGCTTTTTAACAGTAACACAAGAAGCTAGAAGGCAAAGAAGCAATGCCTTCAAACTTTTCTGGGGAACATGATATCCAACCTATAATTCTATACTCAGCCAAGCTATCAATTAAATGAAAACTTTTTCAGGTATGCAAGATCTTGAAATTTTATCTCCTAGCATCCCTTTCTCATTTAGCTACTGAAATATGCATTGTTTCAAAATGAAGAGTGCAGGGTCTGGCCTGGTGGAGTAGCAGTTAAGTTTGCCAGCTCCACTTTGGGGGCTCAGGGTTCGCCCATTTGGATCCTGGGTGTGGACTTGTGCACCACTTATCAAGCCATGCTGTGGTGGGCGACTCACATATAAAGTAGAGGAAAATGGGCACAGATGTTAGCTCAGGGCCAATCCCTCAGCAAAAAAAGGAGGATTGGCAGTGGATGTTAGCTCAGGGCTAATCATCATCTTCAAAAAAAATAATAAATAAATAAAATTTTAAAACCAAAAAAAAAAAATGAAGAGTGCAAATCAGAATAGAGTAGGAAATAGAATGCAAGAAACAGGGATCTCAGGGACAAAGGTATCCCAGAATGACTCACATGCACTAGGCATGGAAAGTAAGCAGTCCAATTTGGAACTTAACAAGTACTTGATGTGTTTGAATACATTAAGGGCAGATTTAGATACTTTGGGAAAGAAGCTCAATTAGTGACAAGTACATGAAAAAATAAGTAAGCATGCTACAAGGCAATTATTAGCTTCAGGGAAAAATATTTTGCAAGAAACAGAAAAAAGAAGGAATCACATTATGTAGTTCAGTTACGAATAATGTTTACATAATTATGCTAAAGTAAACACTGAAGATTTCACTAACTTACACTATGATATAACTACATTGGGAGGACAGAGTGACAAGAAGTCTGAATATATATAGAAGGGGAGAAAAGAAAACTAAATCTTTACTTTCCTTTCTGGGATGTTAATCAATATTCAAGTCTGGGAAACCAAGTAAAAATAACATGTTTTTTAGAGAAATGGAGACAAATATCCAAAAATATAGCTAAAAGATTACTACATTTTTCTGTAATAATTTGTGCTGAATTAACATGTGGAAATATTTCTTTCTGCATTCAAAACCTTAATGAAAATTTTTAAATAAATTAAAAATATAAAAATCATTTTCAAAACTTAAAGGTTAAATACTATGAAGAATGAGTTCCTGTCATTTTTGAGGTATGACATCTGACAAATTACAATATATAATTTTTATCTTTCTTTTCATTATTAGTTTTTAATATATTTACCTACAAAGAAAAATATTTGTTATTCTTATCGTTTTACAAAACATGATTAAATAAAGTCTGTTAGCATTAGAGTAAACAATTCTTCCTGTTATTTTGTTTACTAAAACATGAATAAAGAACCTAGATGCATCTTTGAAAGTTTCTCCAATTTGTCATATTAATTAATCCCTATACCGTGCTTATATTATCATGATTGAAACTCTCTTTGAAAATAGGTATCACCCCTATTGAAATATTGGAATTTTGAAATAAGTGAAACTCCTTACCATATAATAGATGAAAATTATAAATCTTGTTTTCTAAGACTGACATTCTTTTTCAAGACTCTGATGACTAGGTTCTAATAATGACATTTTCCCAGGACAATTTGAACACTGTACTTTAGTACTTTTAATTAAGTTCTGTTGCTTCAACATGCCAACAATACAACACAACACAACAACAATGTAATTTTTCTCCTCCACTTTATTGGCTTTTAAAATCTATGACAGAAAAAATTTATCTTACCTATTTCAACATTCTCCTAACTAGGAAAAAAGAAGTGGATGAAGGCTGCATATTGTGTTCAGTGAGTGGATGCAAAATGAAACGTATACTAAGAAAACATGAAGATTTACATATAATTCATTTGCATAGTATCTTGAAAAGTATTTACGTCCTGTGACTACTTAGGTTATGGAAAATGAATAGGAGAACCGAAGTGGTAAAACATCATTATAAATTCCTAACTTTTTCAATAAAAAGAGTAATATCAGGTTTTCTGATGCACATTTAAAGCTGAAAACCAGCCTGCAAAATAATCACTATTACTATAATACTTATTTTATAGATAATGAAACTGAGACATGGCAAAGTGAAGAAATTTGCCCCACTAGGAAGTTGTAGGTCTAGTATGTGACTCCAAATATCTTTGAGCAAAGCCCATTCTTTTAGTCACTATTCTAAAATATTTCATAACATAAAATATTTATAACTTTTAGCTAATGGATTCTATTTGTGTGTTGGAAATATAAGATCAGTTGATCTTGTCCCTCATTTATTTTCAATTTCAATGCATTATTTCCAGTGTTTGTGGTCCACTTCCAATCTGGTTTTCTTAAAAAAGAAACAGAATGAGTGAGGAGATGTAAACAGTAATCAAAAATCTCCCAACAAAGAAAGGTCCAGGCCCAGATGGCTTAACTAAAGGATTCTACCAAATATTTAAAGAAGAATTAATATCAACCCTTCTCAAACTCTTTCAAAAAAATTGAAGAGGAGGGAACCCTTCCAAACTCATTTTATGAGGCCAGGATTACCCTGATACCAAAGCCAGACAAGGACACTGTAAGAAAAGAAAATTACAGGCCAATATCTCTGATGAACATAGATGCAAAAAGCCTCAACAAAACACTAGCAAACCAAATTCAACAGTACATTAAAGGATCATACACCATGATCAAGTGGGATTTATCCCTGGGATGCAAGAATTGTTCAATGTGTGCAAAATCAAACAATGTAATACACCACAGAAACAAAGTGAAGGATAAAAATCATATGATTATCTCAGTAGATGCAGAAAAAGCATTTGACAAAATTCAACATCTTTTCATGATAAAAATTCTCAACATATTAGGTTAAAAAAGAATGTAGTTCAGGGCTGGTCCAGTGGTGTAGTGGTTAAGTTCGTGCACTCTGCTTCAGCGGCCCAGAGTTTGCAGGTTCAGACCCTAGGTACGGACCTACACACCACTCATCAAGTCATGCTGTGGTGGCGACCCACATATAAAATAGAAGAAGATTGGCACAGATATTAGCTCAGGGAGAATCTTCCTCAAGCAAACAGAGGAAGATTGGGAACAGATGTTAGCCCAGGGCCAATCTTCCTCAAATACACAAAAAAGAATGTAGTTCAATATAATAAAGATCATATATGACAAGCCCACAACTAACATCATAATCGATGGTGAAAAACTGAAAGCTTTTTCTCTAAGATCAGGAACAACACAAGTGTTCCCACTCTCACCACTTTTATTCAACATAGTATTAGAAGTCCAGCCAGAGCTATTAGGCAAGAAAAGAGTTAAAAGCATCCAAAATCAGAAAGGCAGAAGTAAAATTATCTCTGTTTGCAGATGACATGGTCTTATATATAGAAAATCCTAAAGATTCCACCAAAAAACTCTTAGAATAAACAAGTTTAGTTAAGTTGTAGGATACAATATTAACATACAAAAATCAGTTGTATTTCTATACACTAACAGTGAACTATTCAAAAAAGACATTAAGAAAATATGTCCATCTACAATAGCAACAGAAACAGTAAAATACTTAGGAATAAACTTAACTAAAGAGGTGAAAGATCTGTATATTAAAAATTATAAAATAGTGATAAAAGAAAATTATAAAGACACAAATAAATGGAAAGACATACTGTGTTCATGAATTGGAAGAATAAATATATTTATTCTACCCAAAGTGATCTACAGATTCAATGCAATTCCTATCTAAATTCCAATGGCATTTTTCACAGAAATAGAAAAAACAATCTTAAAATTTGTGTGGAATCACAAAAGACCTCAAATAGACAAAGTAATCCTGAGTGGAAGAACAAAGCTGGAGGCATCACATTTCCTGCTTTCAAACTATATTACAAAGGTACAGTAATCAAAACAGTATGGTAGGGGCATAAAGACAGATTCATAGACCAATGGTACAGAATAGAGAGCCCAGAAATAAACCCATGCAAATATGGTAAACCAATTTTTGGCAAAGGTACCAAGAATACACAATAGGGAAAGGATAGTCTCTTCAACAAATGATGTTGGGAAAACTGGACATTTACATGCAAAAGAATGAAACAGGACCATTATCTTACACCATACACACACAAAAAACTAAAAATGGATTGAACACCTACATGTAAGACCCAAAACTCTAAAACTCCTAGAAGAAAACATAGGGATAATCTCCTTGACATTGGTATTGGAAATTACTTTTTGAATGCGACATGAAAAGCACAAGCAACAAAAGCAAAAATCAACAAGTGGTACTACATCAAACTAAAAAACTTCTTTACAGCAAAAGAAACCAACAACAAAATGAAAAGGCCAACTATGGAATGGAAGAAAATATTTGTAAAACATCTATCTAATAAGGAATTAATATAAAAAGAACTCATATAAATCAATAGCAAAAAAAAAAATAACCCAACTTAAAAAATGGGCAAAGGACTTGAATAGACATTTTTCCAAAGATGACATACGAATGGCCAACAGGTACATGAAAAAATGCTCCACATCATTAATCATCAGGGAAATGCAAATCAAAACCACAATGAGATACCACCTCACACTATTAGAATGGCTATCATCAAAAAGGGTTGTGTTGGCAAGGATGTGGAGAAAACGGAAGCTTTGTGCATCATCAGTGGGAATATAAACTGGTACAGCCTGTATGGAAAACAATATGAAGGTTTCACAAAAAATTAAAAATAGAACTACCATATGATCCAGCAACCCCACTTCTGGGTATATATCCAAAGGAAATAAAATCAGTGTCTTGAAGAGATATCTGCACTCCCATGTTCATTGCATCATTACTCACAGTAGCCAAGATATGAAAATAACTTGTGTCCATTGACAGATGAATTGACAAAGGAAATAACATATATCTCAATCTCTCCATATATCTATTATCTATATGTATATATATATCTCAATGGAATATTGTTCAGCCTGAAAAATGATGTAAGTCCTGCCAGTTGTGACAAAAAGGATGAAAATGGGGGACAGTATGCTAAGTGAAATAAGCCAAACAGACAAAGACAAATATCACATGATCTCACTCATATGTGGAATCTAAAGAAAAAGCTGAACTAATAGTAATTAGAGAATAGAATGGTGGTTACCAGAGGCTGAGAGTTGGGAGGGAAAGGGAGATATTGATCAAAGAGTACAAACTTTCACTTATACGATGCATAAATTCTGGGCATCTAATGTACAGTACAGTGACTATAGTTAGTAATAACGCATTGTATACTTGACATTTGCTAAGAGAGTAGATCTCAAGTGATCTCACCACACACACAAAACGGTAACTATGCGAGGTGATGGATATATTAATCAGCTTGACGCTGGTAATTATTTTACAATGTATACATATATCAAACATTACGTTGTACACCTTAAATATATAGAATTTTTATTTGTCAACCATACCTTAAAAAGCTGGAAAAAAAGAAAAAAGACCTACTAAGTTTAAATATGCTGCCAAACATGAAATCCCACCAAAATAGTAATTTCTGGTTTCCTCTAAATAGATTTCCTCCGTTTGACAGATGTTTGGACTTATTTGGGAATAAAGGGATTCCTTGGCCACTTTATCCACACAATACCCACACCTCTCCCATGTTACTCTCTATCTTCTTACCTGGTTTTATTTTTCTTCATAGTACTTATCACTACCTACCATTATATTATATACTATATTCATTTATTTATATCTTTTGCCTCAAATATAAATTCCTTGAGGGCAGTGACTTTGTTTTGTTTTCCATAACCTTTATAGCTAGAGCAGTGCCTAGCACCACAGCAGGCCACAATTAATACTTGTTGAATGAATGAAAATAGATGAATTGATAAATTGTTTTTCACTCGTAAAGAGATATCGCAGACACCAAGGAGACAGAGACTCTACAAATCTTAGCATTATATTACATATAATGCATATATTACATAAGCATTATATATGGCATATAGTTAAATTCCCAGTGATCTGTAATTTGATCTCTATTCAAAAGGCTTTATAATTGGCTTTAAAATGTATTATTACTTTGATTATATTTGTAATTTTGTCTCACTCTGATGTAATCAGGCCCCAAGAAATAAATTTCTACTTAAACTGACTCTAGAGCAGAAGTTGTTCTCTACAAAACTCATTGACAAGATTATCCAAATGACAGATACAATTGTTCAATGAGCATTTTTGTTTCTGATTCATTTTAGTTCTATCCTTTAAAAGTAAGGACAGACATGTAGATTGAGAACTGTTTAAAAGACATTGTTTCCTTCCTTTATATAATTTACAACTCTTCATTACATTCCCAACATTTTTATCATTCATGTGCTATGCTCCAAGCATTTGGTAGGAGGCACTTCATGAATAAAATGTAACAGTGTCTGTAAAATTTGTAAGAAGTATACCTCAGGTATACTTGAAATAGAGCACATTTTTGACACTTTACACCAATAATAATTCATACTCTAGGGGCCTTTTCTCAATCTTATGTATCAAGAAGCTAGGAAACCTCTACAAACAAGATGGGTAAATTTCCAAAGGCAGTGTGCCATGTTTCCAAAAGAAGTGGGCTGGAGCTGCTCCCTCCCCACGTGAAACATTTTCAAAAGTTCAAATCAACTAATGGCCCCTCAAGCAAAAACTTGCTATTTTTTCAGTGATGCTGTGACACTGCCTGAGAGCTCTCACACTCTGTACACATGAGCACATATCCCTCAGTCACATTACTAGCGGTGCTCAAAGGAGAAGAATTGCCTAGTTTAAGTTATTCCTAGTTTTGATCATCTGCTAAAGGATAACAATACAAGTTTGCAAAGTAAACTATCTTGGCAGGATCTGTGCTTTTTTAATGTGAAAAAAGCATAACGTTATCATCCACCTCAAACTGAACATTAATTGGGCCAAAATAAATACATGGAGTAGTTCTTAAACATCTCCCCTATGCCTAACGATTTTTCCAAAATTCCGTGTTGTGTTATTTTAATTCACAGTTCAAAACTGACCTCCAAAGCATCACAAATACTCTACCACATTGAAATATAGCTATTCTTGCTGAAGACATTGATAATCTCCTAGTTGCAGAAACTATGTTCAGATATTTTTAGTCTTATCTTGCTTGAATACTCACTCTAGCATTTAAAACTAGTGAGTCACTTTTTTTATTTATTCAAAATACTTTATGCCTGGCAGTGGGAATACAATAATTTTTTTACATCTCTAAGCTCAAGAGAGTTTAGAATCTAGTAGCAAAAAAGAATACTTACCAGATATTTATAATGCAGAGTGGTAATGTTATAAAACACTAAGAAAATATTGCATTAACGGGGGGCTCCAGTTCCAGACTTTAGAAGTTAAGAAAGATTCCTATAAGAGGCATCATTCAAACTAAATCTTGGAGAATTAGTCAAGTCATCTAGGGAAGGGATTTGGGGAAAGGGAATTCCAGAAAAAGGGAGAAGTATGTACATAAGCCCAGAAGCAAGAAAGAATAGAGAGTTTGGGTAACTTTCAGTAGCTTGCAATAGCTAGAGCTTAGAATCTCAGAACAAAGAAAGGAGAGAAGAGAATGCAGGTCTGAGCACTTTTGTCATGCTATGGAGTTTGGGATTCATTTGGAGAGGAATGAAGAGCTTTGAACTGCTTTCAGAAGAGGGACATATGATCAGTGTGACTGCCTTTTGGAGAACTGATTAAATGGGTCAAAATAGGAGGGAGAGGGAAAAGTTTGGAGGGTTTTGATGGTGGTTTCAACTAGGGTGGTGGCAGTAAAGAATAAAGAGAAGAGGGTAACTGCATTTAACAGCTATTTGGGATCTAGAAGCAGTAGTTTTTAGTGGTTCATTGGTTATGAGTAGTAATGAAGAGGAAGAAGTCAAGGATGATCCTTGGGTTTCTTCACAGAACCCTTCACGTTCAAGTTGCCCAAAAAGTGGCTGGATACATAAGTCTGGAGCTCGGAAGAAAGAACTGGGTTACAAAGTAGGATTAATCTGGTTTCCATTCTACCATTCTGGCTGCTGCTTTCCTGAATTTATTTTATTTTACACATAGCTATACATCATATTTCCCTGCCTCCATCCTTAGACATGTTCTCTTTTACTCCACACACTCTCTCAATGATTTCACGTATGCACTCAGTTTTAACTACCAACTATGTCTTTTGATTCTCCACAGAAACACTGTATTTGGGAGGTGATCCTGGGAAACATCAATAGAGCAATAGAAAAGTAATATAGAGAAAGAAAAGTAGCCAATAAAGGGTGAGGGAGATTATATATTTATACACCAATGCCCATCAGTCATTGGTCGAAAGCTGCTGGTTTGGCTTTTCTAGCTTGCTAGGAACATGGATACATGAGTAGAGCAGGCTCTGGATACTAGGAGAAATCTTTAGGTATAAAAATACAATTGGAAGTCTGTACTACAATGTTAAGGCCCAAAGACACATGGGCAGGACACCTACAGAATCTGCTGCAATATATGTGCAATGATTCCCAAATCTATAACTTCAGAAGGAGGACAATATTGAAAAGTTGAATTCCATTGTGAAGCCATCAATTGTCATTTAAGGTCAGATGCTGATCAAAGGGACACAAAGAAGAGAAAAGCCGAGATATGATACCAAACAAATATAAGAGAAGCAGAGAAAGTGAAAAAAATATTAAGCATTTATTTAGAGTGCAGTAGATGGCTAGAGTCTTGCTGCTCAAAGTGGGTTCTGAGGACCAGTAGCATCAGTATCTCTTGAGAAAATGTTAGAAATGAAGGCCAACTGGGTTACAATACACAGTATCAAGATCTCCAGTTATCATATATGCACATTAAAATTTAAGAAACACTTGTCTCTCTTCTTTAGAGCTTGGATCACCATAATGAAAGCTTTTTTAATGCACTCCTAGCTTATTTTGGGGTGGGCATCCATATTCACTGCCTTCTTTCTTCAATCCTTTTATTTTTTTTTATTTTTTTTTTATTAATGTTATGATGGATTACAAGCTTGTGAAATTTCAGTTGTACATTTTTGTTAGTCATGTTGTGGGTACACCACTTCCCCCTCCGTACCCTCCCCCCACCCCCCCTTTTCCCTGGTAACCACCGATCAGATCTCCTTCTCAATATACTAATTTCCACCTATGAGTGGAGTCATATAGAGTTCGTCTTTCTCTGACTGACTTATTTCGCTTAACATAATGCCCTCGAGGTCCATCCACATTGTTGTGAATGGGCCAATTTCGTCTTTTTTTATGGCTGAGTAGTATTCCATTGTGTATATATACCACATCTTCTTTATCCAATCATCAGTTTCTGGGCATGTAGGCTGGTTCCACGTCTTGGCTATTGTAAATAATGCTGCGATGAACATAGGGGTGCAACGGACTCTTGAGATATCTGATATCAGGTTCTTAGGATAGATACCCAGTAATGGGATGGCTGGGTCATAGGGTATTTCTATTTTTAACTTTTTGAGAAATCTCCATACTGTTTTCCATAGTGGCTGTACCAGTTTGCGTTCCCACCAACACTGTATGAGGGTTCCTCTTTCTCCACAACCTCTCCAACATTTGTCGTTCTTGGTTTTGGATGTTTTTGCCAATCTAACGGGGGTAAGGTGATATCTTAGTGTAGTTTTGATTTGCATTTCCCTGATGATTAGCGATGATGAACATCTTTTCATGTGTCTATTGGCCATATTCATATCTTCTTTTGAGAAATGTCTGTTCATGTCCTCTGCCCATTTTTTGATCGGGTTGTTTGTTTTTTTGTTGTTAAGCAGTGTGAGTTCTTTGTATATTATGGAGATTAACCCTTTGTCGCATAAGTGGCTTGTAAATATTTTTTCCCAATTAGTGAGCTGTTTTTTTGTTTCAATTCTGTTTTCCCTTGCCTTGAAGAAGCTCTTTAGTCTGATGAAGTCCCATTTGTTTATTCTTTCTATTGTTTCCCTCAACTGAGGAGTTACAGTGTCCGAAAAGATTCTTTTGAAACTGATGTCAAAGAGTGTACTGCCTATATTCTCTTCCAAAAGACTTATTGTCTCAGGCCTAATCTTTAGGTCTTTGATCCATTTTGAGTTTATTTTGGTGTGTGGTGAAAAAGAATGGTCGATTTTCAATCTTTTGCATGTGGCTGTCCAGTTTTTCCAGCACCATTTGTTGAAGAGACTTTCTTTTCTCCATTGTAGGCCCTCTGCTCCTTTGTCGAAGATTAGCTGTCCATAGATGTGTGGTTTTATCTCTGGGCTTTCAATTCTGTTCCATTGATCTGTGGACCTGTTTTTGTACCAGTACCATGCTGTTTTGATCACTGTAGCTTTGTAGTATGTTTTGAAATCGGGGATTGTGATTCCGCCGGCTTTGTTTTTCTTGCTCAAGATTGCTTTAGCAATTCGTGGTCTTTTGTTCCCCCATATGAATTTTAGGATTGTTTGTTCAATTTCTGTGAAGAATGTTCTGGGGATTCTGATTGGGATAGCATTGAATCTGTATATTGCTTTAGGTAGTATGGACATTTTAACTATGTTTATTCTTCCAATCCATGTGCAAGGAATGTCTTTCCATCTCTTTATGTCATTGTCAATTTCTTTCAAGAAAGTCTTGTAGTTTTCATTGTATAGATCCTTCACTTCCTTGGTTAAGTTTATCCCAAGGTATTTTATTCTTTTCGTTGCGAATGTGAATGGGATAGAGTTCTTGAGTTCTTTTTCTGTTAGTTTATTGTTAGTGTATAGAAATGCTACTGATTTATACACATTAATTTTATACCCTGCTACTTTGCTGTAGTTGTTGATTATTTCTAATAGTTTTTCTGTGGGTTCTTTGGGGTTTTCTATGTATAAGATCATGTCGTCTGCAAACAACGCGAGTTTTACTTCTTCGTTACCTATTTGGATTCCTTTTATTTTTTTTTCCTGCCGAATTGCTCTGGCCAGCACCTCCAGTACTATGTTGAATAGGAGTGGTGAAAGTGGGCACCCTTGTCTTGTTCCTGTCCTCAGAGGGATGGCTTTCAGCTTTTGTCCATTGAGTATGATGTTGGCTGTGGGTCTATCATATATGGCCTTTATTATGTTGAGGTACTTTCCTTCTATACCCATTTTACTGAGGGTTTTTATCATAAATGGGTGTTGGATCTTGTCGAATGCTTTCTCTGCGTCTATTGAGATGATCATGTGGTTTTTGTTTTTCATTTTGTTGATGTAGTGTATCACGTTGATTGACTTGCGGATGTTGAACCATCCCTGTGTCCCTGGTATAAATCCCACTTGATCATGGTGTATAATCTTTTTGATGTATTGCTGTAATCGGTTTGCCAAAATTTTGTTGAGGATTTTTGCATCTATGTTCATCAGTGATATCGGCCTGTAGTTCTCCTTCTTTGTGTTGTCCTTGTCAGGTTTGGGGATCAGAGTGATGTTGGCTTCATAGAATGTGTTAGGGAGTTCTCCATCTTTCTCAATTTTCTGGAACAGTTTGAGGAGAATAGGTATTAAGTCTTCTTTGAATGTTTGGTAGAATTCTCCAGAGAAGCCGTCTGGTCCTGGACTCTTGTTTTTGGGGAGGTTTTTGATTACCGTTTCTATTTCCTTACTTGTGATTGGTCTATTCAGATTCTCCATTTCTTCCTGATTCAGTTTGGGGAGATTGTAGGAGTCTAGGAATTTGTCCATTTCTTCCAAGTTGTTCAATTTGTTGGCATATAGTTTTTCATAGTATTCTCTTATGATCTCTTGTATTTCATTGGTATCTGTTGTGATTTCTCCTCTGTCATTCCTGATTTTGTTAATTTGCGCTTTCTCTCTTCTTTTCTTGGTGAGTCTGGCTAGGGGTTTGTCAATTTTGTTAATTCTTTCGAAGAACCAACTCTTTGTTTCATTGATCCTTTCTATTGTCTTTTTTGTTTCAATATCGTTTATTTCTGCTCTTATTTTTATTATTTCCCTCCTTCTACTGACTCTGGGCTTTGTTTGTTCTTCTTTTTCTAGTTCTGTTAGGTGTCGTTTGAGGTTGCTTACGTGAGCTTTTTCTGGTTTAGTGAGGTGAGCCTGTATTGCGATGAATTTCCCTCTTAGGACTGCTTTTGCTGCATCCCAAATGATTTGGTATGTCGTATTCTCATTTTCATTTGTCTCCAGATAATATTTGATTTCTTCTTTAATTTCTTCAATGATCCATTGTTTGTTGAGAAGCGTGTTGTTTAGTCTCCACATTTTTGCACCTTTCTCTGCTTTTTTCTTGTAGTTGATTTCTAGTTTAATAGCGTTATGATCAGAAAAGATGCTTGATATTATTTCAACTCTCTTGTATTTATTGATGTTTGCTTTGGTTCCCAAAATATGGTCAATCCTTGAGAATGTTCCATGTGCACTTGAGAAGAATGTGTAACCTGCTGTTTTTGGATGAAGTGTTCTATATATATCTATTAAGTCCATCTGGTCTAATTTTTCATTTAATTCTATTATTTCCCTGTTGATTTTCTGTCTGGATGTTCTGTCCATTGGTGTTAATGGTGTGTTGAGGTCCCCTACTATTATTGTATTGTTGTTGATGTCTTCTTTTAGTTCTATTAAGAGTTGCTTTACAAATTTTGGTGCTCCTGTGTTGGGTGCGTATATATTTATAAGTGTTATGTCTTCTTGGTGGAGAGTCCCTTTTATCATTATATACTGTCCCTCTTTATCTTTCTTTATCTGTTTTGCTTTGAAATCTACCTTGTCTGATATTAGTATAGCGACACCTGCTTTCTTTTGTTCATTATTAGCTTGGAGTATTGTTCTCCATCCCTTCACTCTGAGTCTGTGTTTGTCTTTGGGGCTGAGGTGTGTTTCCTGGAGGCAGCATATTGTTGGATCTTGTTCTTTGATCCATCCTGCCACTCTGTGTCTTTTGATTGGGGAGTTCAATCCATTTACATTTAGAGTGATTATTGAGACGTGGGGGCCTACCACTCCCATTTTGTGTCTTGTTTTCCGGTTTTCTTCAGTTTCCTTTGTTTCTCGTCCCATGGTTTAATCTGTTCTGATGTAGAGCTGCTACTCTCTGTTGTTGTCCTTCTACTTATCTCCTCTGCTCTTGGTTTTGTAGCCCCTTTCCTTTTTTGGATTTTTCAGGAATGAGGGTTTTCCTGAGGATTTCCTGAAGAGGAGGTTTTGTGGCAATGAACTCCCTTAATTTTTGTTTATCTGGGAAAGTTTTTATTTCTCCATCGTATTTGAAGGATATTTTCGCTGGGTAGAGAATTCTCGGCTGTAGATTTTTGTCCTTCAGAATTTTGAATATATCATTCCACTCTCTTCTAGCCTGTAAAGTTTCTGCTGAGAAATCTGCTGATAGCCTGATGGGGGTTCCTTTGTAGGTTAGTTTCTTTTGCCTGGCTGTCCTTAATATTTTCTCCTTGTCGTTGACTTTTGCTAGCTTCACTACTATATGCCGTGGAGTTGGTCTTCTTGCATTGATAAAGTTTGGAGATCTATTGGCTTCTGTCACCTGAAGATCCATCTCCCTCACCAGATTTGGGAAGTTCTCAGCCATTATTTCTTTGAATAGGTTTTCTGCCCCTTTCTCCTTCTCTTCTCCCTCTGGTATACCTATAATCCTTACGTTGCATCTCCTAATTGTGTCTGATAATTCTCGGAGAGTTTCTTCATTTCTTTTAAGTCTTGCTTCTCTCTCCTCCTCTGCCTGCAACAATTCTATATTGCCATCTTCCAAATTGCTAATTCTTTCCTCCATATTATCGGCCCTACTGTTCAGAGCATCTAGATTTTTCTTAATCTCCTCTATTGTGTTCTTCATTTCCAATATTTCTGTTTGGTTCTTCTTTATCGTATCAAACTCTTTTGTGACATAGCTCCTGAACTCGTTGAGTTGTCGGTCAGAATTCTCTCTTAACTCATTGAGAATCTTAATGATGGCTGTTTTGAAGTCATCGTCATTTAGGTTATACATCTCATTTTCTTTGGGATTGTTTTCTGTATATTTGTTGCTTTCTTTCTGTTCTGGAGATTTAATGTATTTTTTCATATTGCTTGATGTTGTTGATTTGTGCCTCCGCATGGAAATAGAGTTTGGTTGCTCCTTTCACCTGTTTCAGCTGCTGCGGTGGGAGGAGCAGCTGTTTATATTTCACCAACCAGGAATCCTGTCCGTAGTTGCTAACTGGGCCTGGGCCCCTATTCGTAGCCACAGTGGCCCTTTGGATTCCCTCCTCTGCCGTGGGGGCCGTCACAGGGGGGCTTCAGGCTGCAGGTGCCTACTGTTGCAGCCCACCTAGATGTGCTCTCTCCTTGGGGTCTGCAACGGTGTTATGGGCTTTTCCAGCAGCCAGGGGTGGGATCACTTATATTTGTCGCTCCGTTGCTGTCGGCACCCACCAAATCTCACTTGTCCTCTATAGGTCGCAGGAGAGCTATTGGCATCTTCTACAGTCTGTGGTTAGTACACCTAGCTATGCTGCTTTTGCCCTGGGGTCTTCCAGCCTTGTGGCTGGCGGCTGGGTGCCTTCTACTGGTGCTGTGCAGAGGCTTTCCCTAAGGCTGCTGTGAGCCTGTAGGGTTTCCCCCTAGGCTACTAAGCTGGGTCTCTGGAACTCTCTCCAGCCCCAGTCCTCTCTGAGATCTCCAGCAATCCCTAGCCTCACGGGGTGGGCAACGGCAGCTGGGGGTCGCCCCGCCCTCAGGGCTTCTCTCCCGGCCTCTGCCGGAGCCATGAATGCTGGGCGTGGCCCCTCTGCTAATGGCAGACAGAGAGTTTTGTCTGCTGCCCGGGCGGAGCTCCGGCGCTTCCCCTCCGGGTCGCAGGACCGGCCTTTTGAAAGTTCCCCCAGCCCCGGTCCTCTCCGAGATCTCTGGCAATCCCTAGCCCCACGGGGCGGGCAA